>NW_015151419.1:287729-308667 GCF_000732505.1 Cyprinodon variegatus
AACATTTAAAAATTGTTGAATGCTCAACACCTTTCATCCTCACATAATCGTTATATACAGAAAGGGCTGGTAATCAATCAATCAAATAATTGCAGCCAACAAGAACAGAAGTATACTTTGGAACTGTTGTGAAATAATGTGGTCCCTCACCTTAGAAGAGATCATGTATGACTCAACTCAACTGTTTTCCTGTTTTTGTTTTCTTTCTTCTATTCAGAATTATTCTCCTAGGTTTCTGTGTATCTCTGTCGATCTCCTTTTCAGATTATTTAGAGCACCTCCCTTAGCTCCCTTCTTTCAGTTTGTGTCAGCTGTTTCAAAATTTACCTTGACTACTCATACCTGCATTGTGTTTTATTCCTCTAACCTTCCCTAATATTAAAATGTATGGTTTCACATTGTTCACCGGTCAATGCTCTCATGTACAGTCAGTCACCAAACCATATTTTTCAGCCTAATTTCTCTTTCCAAATTCATTGTTAAAAGTAAACAAGCTAGGTAATACACATCAGCTTCTGTGTGTTGTTAGTGCTGATTCAATGTGAAAGACGAAATAATGAGACTGAAACATGGACCCAAGAAGCAGTACCTTACCAGTTTTACCAGGCTTAAAAAAAGCCTAAGTTTTTTTTATTTCTTCACCATATTAGTTATTAATCTTTCAACATGATAGTTTTTGCCAGCAAACTTAAGACCAGATTTTTTCATGGCATCAGACAGGATCTATCAAACCTTAGGTATTCTCCTGTTGAGTTACTGAAAATGCTCCAACTGATCTGAACCTAAGATAGGAATTTAGAATATCAGATTGAAACTTAAAGTTTAACTTTACACAGGGAAAGAGACATTTCTATTCTCTTAATAGACACATCTTTTAATGTTTGGATTAATAAATGGATCACTCTAAAAAATCGTTCAAACTCGTCTCTGAACCACCATCAGTATTTCCCTTTTACCAGGTAAATTTTTCAGTTGTTTGGGTTTATGTCTTTTTTTAATCTGTGACATATAGTAGTGTGATGATTCCTGATATAAGTCAATAGGTATTAGTTTTTTTAGTGACTAGATCAAACAATTTACTGTTTCGAATTGTTAAATGTGTAATTCTAAGATTAAATGTGATTTATTTCTCATTATTTTTCATAAAGTTGAAATTGACTGAAAAAAAAGTAAAAAAAAAAGATTTTTATCTACTAATAGATTTACAATAGATTTCACATTGGTAAAGATTCAGTGAATAATAACCTAATTGTATCAATGCATTTTCTAAACATTCCAATTAAATATATCCATTTCATTGAGTACATCACTACCCAGATGTCTTCCTATGCGCTGCTGCCTGACAAGCAATCTGGGACAAAGGGTCTTGGTCAAGGACCAAGAATCAGGTCCAAGACCAAAACTCTTAACACAACTATTTGCAGCCTTATCAGAAATCCATGACTCTCCGTTAGCAACAACTGAGATGTATTTATTTTAAAGTCATTAATAAAGTAGTTATCACATAATAATTATTGATCCTTTGTTATGAGGCACTTGAGACAGAGTTCTTGGGTACGATAACTGCCTCTAAAAGCAAAAAAGCTTATTTTATTTAATTTAAATTTTTTTTAATTAAAATTCAGATATAAAAAAATACATATCTGAAATAAAATAAAGTCATGGTATTTCTCCATCTATTACATCTTGACTAAATCTACATTTTAACAGGATATGCTGGTACACTGAAAAAATTATAATACAAAAACAATTTCTACTTAATCATATTTTGTGATTTAACACAGGGTAGAACATGAAAAACATACCTAATGTAACTAAATATAATTAAGTAGATGCCAAAACGGTTGCATTATTTTTTTTGACATTTTTCCAGCATCCTAGTAGGACGTTCCAAGAAGCGCAGGCTGTAGGTGGCAGTAATGAGCTACTTATGCGAAACTTAAGTACCGTAGAAGAACACGACGTGAAACCAATTCTAGTACATGAGAGTTGGAGGGCAATGAAAAGCAGATATATTAGCTCTAACCATTACAATTCCCTTTGGGAAAAGGGGAAGGGAAATAACTTATTAAGATAAAAAACAAAGGCAAAAAGGTAGAATGAAGATTAGAAATGAAGATGGTTATGTAAAGTCAGTATTAGATAGCAATATTAATGAGACAAACAGAAGAGAAGACATAATAATGATCAGGTTAAGAGTGGGACACAACTATTTAAATGACAATTTATATTTAACAAGGAGGGAAATAATTATAAATGTGAAGAATGTGGAGAAAAAGAAAATGTAGAACACGTATCGATTATCTGTGAAGCAAATGCACAGGGAGAAATTGAGAAGGAAATGTTGGGAGGGAAACTGGGAAATGAAGGAAATATTAAGGATGAACAGTAGGTGGCGGTATGCACCTTAAAGTTGCTTGCGATCCGCCATAATAGAAAATAAGACGAAGAAGAAGAAAACGACCACTTGAATTTGCAGTGTTGTTGAGATAGAAGCTGTCGCGTATAAAGCAAATGTAAGCGTTAGTTTGGCGATGATGGGATGTTTCGGTGATGGATACCATCGTCGCGTTTGCTGGCAGGTCTAATATCTGGGATCCGGACTTTGCAGACAGCAGGAATTAGCCGGTTCCCTGTGGATCCCTCCTTCCGTTCCCTCCATTGTAAAGCTGGTTGCTGGAAGCGACATGGACAGGTATGCTGGCGACAACTGGGCAATGAAATAAAGCAAATAAAAAAAGACCAGAAAGTTATAAACCATTGGAATCAGTATGTATGTCCTGCTTAATGGTGTTATTATTATTATTACTGATGCTGATAAATTGCACTAAAATGTGATGTAAAATATGATGAAGGACAAAAGTGAAGTCTTTAAATTCAGAGAAGTTAATGATTAGCCCTGCATGTTAGCATTTTCTGTTTAGAAAATGGTTTGTGATATTTTTTTGTCATTAAAGTTTTTTTTATTTATTTTTCTTTTATACCACAGTTACAAACATATGACATTCAACAACTAAAACATAAACATCGGCAGCAACACAGAACATGACAGCACTTATCAGTTACCTATTCATAGATATAGAAATGCACATATTCATATTCACAGCATACATCACACCCCAAAACCCCTAAGAATTTTTACCAACGTTGTAGTCAAAATATCCCCATGCTTGGCTAGCCTTATTTGGCTCTTTCTGCACCCTAGAAATCCTGACCTCATAAGCAGCTGTCTCTGACATAAGTTGAAGCCATTCCTTGATTTCTGTTCTATGTGGGCTCTTCCATTTAAGAAGAATAATTCTGGCTGCTACTAGAAAACCTGTCATCATTAGTCTACCTTCAGCTTTTGGGATGCCCTCTGGCATCAATGACTTGTCTCTTAAAAGGCAAAATTGTGCAGTAGAGGTTGACTAAGCCAGTCCTCGAATTTTTTCAAGACCTCCTTCCAAAAGGGCATTATCAAAGGACACTCCCATAATGCATGGAGAAATGTCCCAACCTCTTTATTGCACTTCCAGCTTTTGTTATCCTTTATTAAACCCATTCGACATAACTTACTTGGTGTAAAATAATACCTATGTACCATTTTGTAGTGAATAAGTTTATTTCTTACGTCCCTTGTAGCCCCTCCCACGTTTGAGATAACATTTTCCCACACAGCGTCATCAATGTCTGTATCAAGTTCTTTCTGCCAGATAGTTCTTAGATTTTCACACATTTTTGTTTAGTTCTTAGATTTTCACACATTTTTGTTTGGGTTTTTGACATTTTGTTATAGAAAGCAGAGGCAGAGCGTAAGTGTGAAATAGGTGGAGCATTAAAAAACTCCTGCAACAGATTTTCATCTTTATTCTCTCGTCTTAGACCAAAAACAGTTCCTACTGAACTTCTCTTTGTCTGTTAAGTTAAATTGTTTTTTAAGTTCCTCAAAAGACATGAATGTTTGATCTCTATATAGATCCTGGACAGTACGTATGCCCTTCTCTAACCATGTTGGCCAAAGAAATACCATTTTACCAATGCAGATTGAGGGGTAATTCCATAAAGAAGAGTAGCTTTGTGTATATTGTGAAATCCCCAACATTTTATGCACCCTTGCCCACGCCCATCGTGAATGAGCCAAGATTAAATTTGCCTCCCCTGCCCGTGTGTTCTGTGACATATATTCCACCATACCAAATGGGCACACAAGTCCTTCTTCAATTTTGACCCAACCCGGCTGGGAACCACCAGTACCCCAATGCCTTGCCATTTTATTAATCTCAAAGGCAATATTATATAATTCCACATCTGGGAGCGCCATTCCACCAACATGTCGTGAGGCCAATAGTTTTTGAAGCTTAATTCTTGGCCTTTTCCCATTCCACAAAAACTCTGTGATTAACTTGTTATATTGCTTGAAAATAGTGTTGGAAATCTGTACTGGTATCATCATTGAGATATAATTAAATTGAGTGGAGACCATCATTTTAATTACATTAATTTTTCCCCATAATGTTAGGTTAATCATCCTCCACTTTTCCAGATTCAGCTTAATCGTCTTAAGAAGAGGGGATATATTCATGTCAATTATAGTAGCCAAATCTGGGTTAAGTCTAATACCTAAATACTCCATTCCAGTTTGAACCCACTTAAACTGGAATGTTGTCATTATGGTTTGGTTTGTGATATTTTGATAATTCTAAATTATTGGTTTAGAGCAATTGTCTGTATCTGTAGCCATTACACACATTTCCATTGAGCTCCAAAGGTCTTCAAACAGGACTGTAGAGCAGCAGATCCAGTTCCTGAGGGCCAGGATCCTGCTTTTGGTTGATCAAACCTCAATCAATAATGAGATGATTAAGAGGAGTCTGTAGGAACTGAGTGCATATTGAGGAGGTAATACAGCCCTTTGATTCAGCTGTGTTGGACCATGGGTGGATCTAGCAGGAGCGGGACACCGGCCCCCAGGAACTGGAATCGCCACCCCTGCTGCTGTAGAGGAATGTTTGTAGCTGATTGATTTGTGGTACTTCAGTATTTCTCTGATGCTTTGACTTTGTTCTGTTTTTTTTTCTGAATAGGAGCAGTGTTCTCTATCAGGCAATGCTGACTGTCGGAGCCGATGGGAACAATATAATGAAGCTGATTCCTATCCCGAGACGCAATGGACAGCCTTCCCCAACCCAGGCAGCTGTTCAAAGAAGCAAGGGACATTCCCACTTGACTCCGACGTCATTCCCCACTCAGATCCCTGTTAGGAGCAATACAATGTCCCACTCTACCCTGACACCGGTTCCGATCATCAATGCCCAGTTTATACCTACCCAGATGCCTATCCAAAAAAACAATGGGCAGACTTGTCCAACTCAGACCCCTGTCCAGATAATCAATGGACATTCTCCAATCCAGGTGGCTTTCCAACGGACCAATGAACAGTCTGTCCATATAATTGGCCCTAAGTCTTTGCCGACCCAGACCCCTTTAAGTACCAGTGGACAGCCGCGCCTGATTGCGACTCCTAAGAAAGCCTTCAGTGTATATAAACCATTGCTCCCGAAAGCCTCTCCAGAGTTTACCAGCAAACCGGTTTCTTCTGGGAACGTGTCGCCCTCTCAGATGGACTCCTCTCATAGAGACTCCTTACATAAACAAAGTCCTCAGCAGCAGACTGTGAATCCATCAGCCAAAGTACCCCAGACTGGATCTCCATCAGTAGGATGTTCCCTTGAGCCTCAAGTGACAGCGGCGTCTCCTGCCGTCCACCAGTCAGATGTCCATAAAATCATCCCTAAAGAACAAAGCCAGAAAAATAAATTATCCAATGGAAGGCCAGATGTCAAGGAGCCAATCTTTGCTCCTTCAGCATGCTTCTCTGCCAGAGAGAGCTCCCCCACTGTCATCTTTGTGTCACCTGGCAACACAAGGCACCAAGAGGTAACAAAAACGATCGGTTCTGCCGCTGATAGACTCAGAAACCTGGCAGAAATTATGAATAAGTATAACTCTAATAGCAACAGTGGCAAAACCCGGGAGTTTAACTGTGGTTTGCCTCCGCAGGCCGGAGGAGGCCCAAAGTTAAAACTGATTCCAAAGCTCTCTAAAACACCCAACAGTCCAATTCGGTGGGTGATAGAAGACATAAACAGCTGCAATGATGGACATGCCTCCATAAAACCTCTTTCATCTGAATCCGCCTCCTCAGGAAATCCCGCCTCTTTAAATAAAACTGCATCAGAACGTCCATGGCTAACATACGATGGAAGGCTGTTTTATGTAACCAAAAGGGGTGGCTCATCTTTTGAATCCCCTGCAGCCACACAGAGTGTTCCTTCGTCCTCGCAACAGTCAGTCATCCTCACAACAGTCGGCAAGTCGCCTGTAACTTCAGCTGATGAAGTGATTGATCTTTGTGATGATGACGGCTCTCCATCCTCTTACATGCCTGAGAATAACCCTGGAGATGAGGATAATGTAATTTTCGTCTCTTATGTTCCCCCCAAGTCCAAGTCTTGCTCAACAGGGAAGGAGCAGTTGGGAGTTGACGGCTCTAACAGCAGAACCAATGTTTTACCTGCAAGAGACGGAGAACGGGTCCAGAACACGTCTGTCAGCCGGGAGGAATGTGTTGTTAGTCCAACAGAGAAGGATGCTTCTGAAAGTTTAACCAGTAAGAGGCTGGAGAGGAACCCAGACCAGCAGCTGGTAACCATGGAGACAGATGCAGAGACGGTAGACTTGGCAAATATCAACAAGGAAGAAAGTTCTCCAACAGTGCAGGTGAGGCCACTTCTTCCACTTAACTCTCAGGGAGAAACAAGGTTGAAGGAGGATTTCTTCAGTTTGCAGATGATCCTCCAGTTTATTCTCTGGTCTGAGGGGGTTTCTGAAAGCTTGTTCCTTTAGTTTGGGGTAGGAAGGTAAACTTTATCCTTTCAAACAGCTTGACATGTCAGCATTTGTATCATTCATAAAAGAACTTCTTAATTAGGGCTGCAACTAATGATTATTTGGCTATTAAAAGTCAGATCAACAAAGGTTCTTTTTTTTTTAGAGTCTCTTTCCTCCAGTTAACGATTACTAAATTAGTTGACGATTATTTCAATAATCGATTTATCCAGTTAATTGTTTCACTGCTAGTTTTAATTTATAAATCTATAAATGCAGCAGTTACATGCAGACTGAGATCCACAAAGGTCTCCATCACACCTACGTATTTCCATGTTGTAAGCAAGATTCTTTTCATTTTAGACCATAGATCAGACTGTTATAAAACTATACAACATTAGATAGAAACACATTGTGATTTCTGGATGTTGAAATAAAAATAGATGTTAGCAAAAAGTTTGTTTTGAGGTCCCTGGCTGCTCCATAGGAAGGAGCACAGTCTGAAAAGATGCCTGGATTGGCCATGTTAATATGGGAACTTTGAGTTTAGGGGTTTCCGGTTTACCAGCTGCTCCCTGCATACCTGAGGGACCAGTAACTCATTAGGGCCCCAGATGGAGCTTTTACAAGGCAAGTTTCATGGAGACTTTTGACTTGTTTTTATTTTTAAGCAGCAGCAGGCGATGGCTTCGTTCTTTATATATTCATGTAGATTGTCTCTAAACTTGGATGTTTTGGTTGAGCCTAATGAATCTGTCGGTAAAACATCTTCGCCACCTCATCATCTCAAGGTTGAGTAAAATCTCTACGGTTTGTAAAGTGAGGATTATTCCACCGTGTTCAAACCAATTCTTCAATTGTAATTCTAAATGTAACCGGATGATTGGAGAAATCCCAAGGAGCCAACTGCTCCTCCTGAGGAAGCTCAGATTTTTCAGTGTTTGCAGCAAGATGGTGCAGATCTTCCATTTATCTGTTGTGAAGAAGGCTGGGAAACAGCATCCCCTCGAAATCCCACATCCAGGCCGTTTCTCTATTCACTAGAACGCGAGTACGTACTCATGTTCTCGGAAACTTCGGAATTCTTTTTTTTAAATTACTCGTTAAATCGGTAAATAGGCCATATAATGATGCTTTAAAGTATAATATTCTCGCCTCAAATGATCTTAAAACGTACTTTTATTGAACAACAGCAACAGAAAAGAGAACTTTTAACTTTCAATAGAGCGCTCCATTGAAAGTTGCTGCTGCCGCAGTGCATGCTGGGACAGCTGTCAGTCTCAAGAACGGACAAGTCTGCTCTGATGCATGCTGGGTAAAGAGGGCGGGGCGAGAACAACATCCGGGGATTTAATGCGTTCTCAGTCTGGCGTTCTCGGCAATTGGAACAGTGCTCGGGCTGAGGCAAATGGCGTGTCACGAGTACATGAGAACGCTCAAGAACGCACATTGAGAAACGGCTCCTCAGTCGCCGCCCCGCTGTGGTTCGCTCCAGACCGCCTGCGATAATCAAAGCCTGCAGCCTCCACTGTTCCTCCCGTCCTGCTCCGCTCCGACTTCCTCAGAGCTCGAGGAGATCAGGCACGATATTATTATTAAATTTGTAGGAGCAAAACATGCGGAAATGAACGCCTACTTTAATATGACACATTTAAAAAAATCCACATCTGAATCCAGCATATGTGTGGTGTCTTTTCGTTGGGATTTTTGTAACTGATAACTAGGGTTTTGTACAAAATTGTTTTGTATGAACTATGATTGTTCTTTACTTCCAAACTCAGAATCTCTTCATCCAGGCCTGTGATAAAAATTTTCTCTTGACTGGATTTTTTAAAAACTTTTAAGCCTCGGAGTATAAAATAAATATTTTGATTGAGATGAGAAATCTGCTTCCTGGTATTTGGAAGTACCAAGAGTTTGCATCCAAGAATTTAATTAAACGGCCTTAGTTTTTGGGAATATATAAGAATTAAGCTCTAATTTGTAATTACAAAGCCGTCGTTACCATATTGTAATTTGACAAACTGGATGTTCTTGCCGTTGTTTTTCCTGTTTGGTGCAATTACAGTTGCAGATCTTTACCTGGCCGGACTGGAGCAAAAAATAGCTCTGCTCCGTATTTCTATGTTGACGGATGGAGAAGGCGTACGTGGACGGTGATGTGCGGAGGAGTGGCAGTGGATGTAGAACAGTTCTCATTGATTAACATGACAGACAAGTAATCCGCACGACATATGTGAGCGGGGCGGGGCAGAGCGCTGACGGAGTATGTGGAATCTGGGGGTCAGAGTTGGGGACCTAAAAGGCTGCTTCTGTTGTGAGACTTATCTGGAACCTCTGAACAGGATTGGACCAGGAGGGATTTTCCCTTTAAAACGTAGAACAGCAACAACCACTGAGCATCATCACCTTTAAAGCAGAGGGGGAAAATCCAGGTCCAGAAAGTAAAAACCCTTCCTTGTTTTCCTTCATCCTGTTTCCTTAACCAGGTCATTATCCTCTCAGGTAATTAGTCTGCATTGTGGAGCTGGAATACTGATCTCTGTACAGACTGTTTTACTCTCTAAACCTCGTTTATCCATCTCTGCTTCAAAGAGTCAGAGGTTTCTCTGAAACACCAGCTGCTCCTGCTTGTCCTTCGTGTTCAAACCCGGTTCTAATGACCCGGAAGAATTAGGTATTTATAAAAAAAAAAAAATCCCTTTTTGGTTGACAAAGACTTTTTTGAATTTTGAGTTTCAGTCCTGAACTCTCCTCTTAGTGTATTAATTACTGAACAGAATATATTATATATTTATGCACCAGAACATGGATTGTTTTCCTCTGTCCATCCTTTCAGCTTCTCCCTTTAAATCGCGTTCTTTGTCTGATTTTCTCACTAAGGAAACGGATCTGCTCAGTGACTCTCAAAGAAAAGATGCTTTCATTCTACTTTTCTTCTCATGTTCTTGAACAGTCCAATGTTCTCGATCAGCCTGTTTTTCTGTGTAGTCCTGTTTTTTTAGACTGTGACTAACTGGATGTGCTCTCTTCATCCTCTGACATGGGAGCTGGCTCAGAGCTCGTCTGCCTGGCTGTGTGTTTCCTGGACGGGGCGCCTTATACAGTTTTTTTATCTCTGCTTCTGTCTCCTTGAACCCCAGTCAGCCTCGGCAGATGGCCGCTCACACTGCTGGAGGTTTCTTCCTGTTAAAAGGGAGGTTTTCCTCTCCACTGTCGCTACAATCATGCTTAGTGTGAGGGATTGTATTTGAATCAATAAATCGATGCAATCAACTGGTTTTCCTTAGATAGAAAACTTTTAATCAATCAGACTGTATGACCTGGTGAACTGTAAAGTTCCTTGAGATAATGTGTTGTTAATTGGAGCTATATAAATACATTTTATTGAATTGAATGTTTAATTTCTCACATTTTTCTGTCCTGCAGAACTCTGAACAACCCGCTCCTGATCAGACTTCGTCATCAGCATCAGAACTCTGTCAAAGGTCCGACCACCAGCTTAGGAACATATTTGGGATTACAGCTGATGTGAAAATTTGCCTTCAGAGGGTGGATGAAGCGCCACATTGGCGTCTCCCTGCTCAGTTTCCTCATACTAAATCCAGAGTTCCAGTAGAGGGTGTTGGGACGTTGAGAATTAATTTTAAAGATAAAGTGGATGTTAAAGTCCTAACTGAACTGGAACAGTGTGCATCGAAGGAGAACTGCTGTTCTGGTTTGGAAAACTCCTTCTCACCGGAAGACGAGTCTGTGATTGGATATGTGGAACCCATAGACGAGGATTTCACTGATGAAAATTACATCCCTCAGTTACAGGACACACATGTCCATCCCCAAACGCAGAAATGTGGGGACATCAACCCAAGCACGAGGCGAGTTGGACGGACACGGAAACGCACCATGTGTCTCTGCTGCGTACCGACTATTCTGCATCCTGTTATTAAATCCGCCACCTCTTGGGAAGAGGTGGAGAGTTGGACGTCAACAATAGAGGGGATGAGTAAAGGAGGAGGAAGGACGAAGGCTTCAAGGAAAGATGGAAGGACGTCTACCGGGATCGGCTACCCCAGCTGTAAAGTACACAAGACTTCTGCTAGCAGCGGCTCATCCACAGACTCTAATGGCCTGAAAAGACACGAGCAGATCATGAGACACAGTCAACATCAGGCAAAGAAGCAGCATAAATTACCATAACAAAGAACTGGGACAGATAGAGGTCCTGTTTTACCTCCAAACTAAAACAAATTATTCAGTCCTGGTCATTTAACTCCTTCAGTCTGTTAAAAGCTCTACTAACCAAACAAACAACTTATTTTTTTCTTTATATCTGAGGTTATAAGTCTGTCATTGCTTTTCTATTGGTTCTACTTGTTTATTAAAAATAATGGAGCCAACATGGCGGCACTATAAGAAACAGCCTGTCAGCCTGCTGCAGCTCCAATGTTTGTCCCCTGGTACCTCCTAAAGTGCGTTCTACTGTAGATCCGTGTTCCAGTGATAGTTTTTACTGCAGGCTACCTCTGTTGGTCTATCAGGTTCTCTAACCTGCCTGTTCAGACAGGTCTGCTAGTTTAGATGGATCAGCTTCTGTACAACTCTACTTTAAACTAGATTTGCTCAGTTATTTTTTTCCTAACAGCTTCTGTTTTCATGCTTATAAACTTATTTTTAACTACTGAAGTCCAAATGTTTGTATTTCAAGTTCCTGTTCTACAGTAATGCCTAAAAGAAAAAAATCCCTCTGTCATCACTATGGCTTGGATACTTTATTTTTATAAAATTATAAAAAGATGGAAGTTTATTGAAGTGTTTGTTGCATTATTTTTAAAAAATGAAGGGAAAAAATAATGTGAAGAAATAGAGAAGGGAGACTGGAGATGGCTGCAAAAATGTTTGCCCTCTCCAATCAGAAACCTGCTTTACTGATTACACTGATAAAGAAGACACTATATTTATTGGAGAAAAAAATGTGTTTTATTGAATCTTTACTTAATTTACTTCAAAGTTGCATAGTAAGCATGTGCTAAGTCTTTGTTTCTAGCTAGCACACGGTACTGTCTTAGTTGACAGTGTCACCAAGCTGGAAATCTACTCAAAGTGCTGGATGTGCAAGTCTGCACATAAAGATTGAACCGCTGGAGATGCTTTTTATACATGCCACAACTGTGATGCTGACTGGAGGCGATGGAGTTAAATTTTTATTTAGATGCTCAATCCAAAAAAGAAAAATCTGCTTTTAAAAGGTTTTAAATTTTCCCTTCTTTGAATGTCTGTGTGGTGAAGATTCTCAGTCATCCAGGTCATAGTCTTTCCAAAAAGGTTAAAAAAACGAACCACTGGACTTTGTTTTTTAAGTTTGAGGATTTTCGCTTCCCATCCAGGAAGCTTTTTCAATTCAAAATGTCAGAAATAGCGTCGCGTACGAGGCTTTATACAGCAGCACAACAATTCCTTGTTTTTGTTAGAAAACATGCAAATTGAAATCTTATTCCCTATTTGCCTTACGTGTAGTTAAATGCATTTAAAGTTTAGAAAGTCCAACTTCAAATTATAAAAAAACATTAATTCTCATAGGCTGTGCATGAACAAAAAGTCTACCTCTGCCTTCTGAAGGGTTTAACCTTAACTGATGCTGTAAAGGTGCCTCAGGATAAGCTGAGTTAAATTAACTACAAACAGGATGATGTTTTCTTGCCTTTATTTGTCTAAGTTTTCTCTTTTATTTGATGAAAACCAGACAGTGAAGAAATGCCACACAGCACCCATAAAAACACTTTTTAATATAGAAATGTTTGCTATAAATTATGCTTAATATATGCTTAAACGTTATTTTCTAAAGGTATTCAAAAAACCTGACCACCCTCCATACACTGCGACACATTTTTTCTATTTTTTATGAGTGTAGCCTCCGCAGACTAACCAGTAGTGATAAAGAGTCATCTTTCACAGTGTCAAACTGCATTGTTCCTGTCTCACAGAATACTGACACCTGCTGGACATTTAAAGGCACTACAGGTAGCTGATTGGACAGACTGAATTGATTTGATGACCTACTGCAATGATATAATAGAAGTAATTGTAGGTTATATTGTATTATTTCATATCTATGTTAAAATTGAAAATATCTTTGATATTTTTAGATGCAGCCAATAAATAATATAAAAATACATTTTAAATTATAAATAATATATAAATATATGCTTGTGGAATAGGAATATAAATCAAAATTTTAACACAATAAGTACAGTAAATAAAGTAAGAGTCAATTGGAAATTGACTTTAATTCAAATAAGTTGACTGATAACCGATGACACAACGAGAGTAAACACTACGAGAAAGTAAGATAAAAACGCAACGGCTGAAAGGTTCCTATTCTTTTTAGGCTCCAAAATTCTTCATAATTTTAATGATAAACGTAAAAGATGAGACTCTTTTTTTAGCAGATGCAACATGGTGACAGATACGTTTTTAATCAAAGTTTAGTGAATCAGTCAGTTAGAAACAACTGCTGTATCGGTCACATGACTTTCTGGAAACGACACGCGCACAGATGCGGTGGGCTCCACGCACGCGCCGACTAGTCCATCACTAGTAAGCGGCGTTTGGAGATGCTTTTATTCTGAAAGGCCCGCACCGGATATTTGGCTTTAAAGCTAATCGGAAATGTACCACCGCTAAGGTGTGAACGTCCTGCCGGACAAACGGCCTAATCCAGGTAGGCTGTGGAACCTTTAATCACACTTTGCTTCATATCAGCTGCTTCTGTCTGGGTTCGGCGGCCCGTTCGCATCTTGTTCTGTTTGGTTCCGAAGGTGAGTTCGCTTTATTCTGGTTTTCCACCGTGTTAGATCTTATCGACCGCGTGTCTTTGAAGAATCTTTAAGCTGAAATAGTTTTTATCCAAAGGAAACTGCGGAATCTTTGCTCCACCATAAAGTAACTTCAGATATTTGTTTTCCCTGCGTGGGAGCCGCAGGGTGAAATGCAGCGTCACCACACAAACCCTTCCACGGCGGAAAACAAGTAATTTGCCTGGACTATTTAAAACCAGTCTTTATCTACATGGCAATTCAAGCCAGATTAAATGCTCCATCGTGTAAAATGAACTGTCAACCAGGGGCGGTGCCAGACATTTGGATGCCCTTATGGTGGCCACCAACATCCCCTGATATAAAACAAATACCAACCCTGTAAATATCTGTCTATTTGGCTTAATCACATCGTTTTCAGCTACAGGTAGGACTGGCAGTTAGTTATATTTAATCACAATTATCTGCACTAATTTTCCTTATTGATTCAGAATTAAGGCTGAAATAATTGCAGAATTATTTCAAATTATTTATTCACCTGAACAGAATATTTTTTTGTTTATAAGTAAGCATCAATATGGAAAATATACTTCCTTAATGCAAATTTGTTAATTAAATTGGTACCAATACAAACATGACGGTTAAGGAGAATATATTTCTAAAGATACTTTCATTATACAAGACTGCCATAGTAACCCTTAAGCAAGATAACTGTATTTGATCTTATTGGAGAAAAAGTAACTAAAACATCAGATATAGTAAAACGAGGATTCCTTTTTGAAGTGAAATGAAACCTTTAGGCTTGGCCCAAATTCTTCTAAAGAGTCTTGATGGTTTCAGTGTCGTTGGCATGAGAAAAAGATCTGCCTGAAGATGTTTTATGTCATGGGGAGGTGGTTTCATCATGATCCGGAAGCTCTTCTTTCAGTGGATCAATGGGTCTTTGGGTTTTGTGAATAAAGAGGTCCAATAAGCAAGAAGCCCAGTTAAGGCAACAGCAATCCTCTGCTCTACAAGCACAGCTCTGCAACATTTATATCATCAGGAGCCGTTCACGTTCAATATGCATCTAATTACCGGAGAAAATGGTGTAAGGCATGCAAATGAAATGTATCACAGTCGCCAGAGGTGCTGATTTATAAACAAAATCCAAAATCCATCTTAGTATCTCCAGAAAAAACTTTGACCAAAAGCAAATCTAAAATGCAGATTGTTGCTAACTTAACCTATTTTGGGCCTGTTATATTATTTCCACTATATGGTCCTCACTTTTTTTCTGTTGTATCTTTTCTCTCTTGTACAATTTTAATTGGGAGTTACAAAACGGTTTTTGGCTTAAAATAGACTGATGTAAATGGGACAGAAATATTTGTTGGTTTTAAAACTTCCTGACGAATGCTCTAACATCTGCAGTATGGGCTGTCCATACTGTGCTTTAAAACCCTTAAATATGTGATTTTTCACTAAAAACTTAGTGATTTTAACTAAGTTTATAGAAAGATTTTATTGCGTAAATTCATTCTCCTCTAATCATCTCTCATTCCGCCCGTCTGTTTACCATCAAAGAACCAAATAAACATGGACTCAGCAAGCGGACATTTTTTGCACATATCTGACCCAGCGTTTTCACAGAGATATTGGATGATGATGGATTGGAAAAAGGAAGCATATAACATTTTAAACAAAGATGTTGACAGTTACCAGTCTGCCATTAGAGGTTTAATGATTGTGAATTCAGTGCCTTGTAAAAGTATTTGCAGCCTTAGCTTTATAATCATCCTTCTCTCACCTCAATGTAACAGAAAAAAACATTTTAAAAGCTTTTTTCTGACTAAACTCTAACCCCTTAAGCTCAGGGGGTCTTAGGAGCAAATTCTGCCTGAAATTACATATCTGAATTAAAGCAAGTACAGCTCCCAAACTAAATACAATTGTTTGTATTTGTATAACAGAAAGGCGTTGAGGGATATTTTTCAGGTGGAACCACTATTTGTTTAATCACCAATAAATCAGACATGGTGACATTTAAAAAAAAAACTAGAATATATTTAGCCTAACCAAATTTTTATCCAAAATAAAACTGCAAAACACCATGAAACTCTGGATGAACCCTCAGAGTTTATAGATCCACATCTTAACTATAACTCATGCAAATTCAGACTGAATAAGTTGAAGCATGTTTGTTCCCCAAAGGTTTTCGTGAGCAGTGTGCTTGGAGAAAACGTGATTTTGGTACAGTGCCCAAAGTAGCCAAATTACTGACTAAGGTTTCTATCAATACATTTGCTTTTATTTGTTCATGCTTCCGGTGGTTGGCACCTTTATTCCACTCTGGATTCTCGTGAGTGTAGTATTTGATCGCTTTACAATAAAAAAAAAAATAAAGAAACTGTTTTGAAAACTTCGATATTCATTCTTTTCCTGCTTTTTGTCTCAACTATCACTGTTGAGACAAAAAGACCTGTTTAAATTCACAGCCAAAATCATCCGGCCTTCATAATTTCAGGGACTTCAAAGGATCCAGTCCAGGTAGACCACGTATGGAAGCGAATCGTTACCATATTTCAAATGAAAAAGCATTTCTGGAAATGCTTTTTCATTTAAAGAATGTGGCTGCATTGGTTGACTCATAAATGAAATTAGTAATCAATAATCCTGTTTACATTTTCATCTTCAACACTGTTCATCCTTTTACTTAATTAAAATGAAGAAAAAGACATTTGAGATTTATTCTTCAAAATTAACCCCAGCAAATACATACCAAAATTCAATTTGAAATGTAAAATTTGAGAAGGAAAAAGCATTTCCAGAAATGCTTTTTCATTTTAAGAAAGTGGCTGCATTGTTTGACTCATAAATGAAATTAGTAATCAATCATCCTACTTGCATTTGCATTTTCTTCTTCAAATTTTACAAATTTTACATTCCAAATTGAATTTTGGTATGTATTTGCTGGGGTACATTTTGAAAAATAAATCTCAAATGTCTTTTTCTTTTTCATTTTAATTAAGTAAAAGGATGAGCAGTGTTAAAGAAGAAAATGAAAATGTAAACAGGATTATTGATTACTAATTTCATTTATGAGTCAAACAATGCAGCCACATTCTTAAAATTAAAAAGCATTTCTGGAAATGCTTTTTCATTTGAAATAATGAAACGATTCGCTTCCATAGGACCGCGTCCTTGAAGGACGCAGACCATGAATTTGAACAGAGCCTATGTTTTGTTTTTGCTGGATTCATATTATCCTTTAATAACAAAAGCAGTCACAGTTGGAATGTTACTGTATGTCATGTAGATTTATTGTTGCTTTATTCTTTGTAGACTGAGCAGCATGGAGGTCTGTAACGAATGGGAAATCCACATCCCTATGGAGGCGGAGGTGAAGAACATCCCCCTGAAGAGTTTACCTAACTCAATCCTCAGGAGAATAGGCCTCACTGTTTCTGACGGCGACTCCTCCAGGAAGCCCACTGACTCCTCAGAGGTGATCTGGATTTGTCCAGCTGTGATTGGACGAAAAGGAGAGGGACACAAGGGGAAACGTTTGGCTGAATTCCTGGGCACAGAGTTTCAGGGCAGTCCTTTGAAAATGTCCTTTGTCTCATCCAATCGAGCAGCCAGGGAGGTGCTGAAGAACGTCCCTGCAGGGAAACCTTTACCTAAGAAACAACCTCTATGCCAGGACTTGGCACTGCAGGCCAATCAAGATGCTGTTGTCATCTACAATGGGCAGATTTACCTCTGTATCAGGAAGGGCAGGAAAAGACGACAGAAGGCAGAGGATCGGTCATCTGCTCGCACCACCAAGGTAATTTAACAAGTGAAATAAGAGGTAACGTCTATGAAAACCTCCAGCAGACCTGTGGGACCCGACCATGATCCACAGGCTAATGACTAATGCTGGTTAGCAGGATGGTTCTGTAACGAGTCCATTCAGAATATTATAGATCTGAAGAAGCATCGGTGTGATTAGGTCCGGAATTGGATTCAGTTAAAGGGAATAAAACAAACCAGATCAAATTCTTACACAAACCCCAGTTATGTTGCAGATTTTTCTCCTTTTGTTTCTCTTATATTCTCCAGCTCATCAAGCATGCTTAAAAATCAAAGAAACATTTTAAATACAAAGGAAAGTGGACCCAGACTACTCTACTACCCCCACCATGTTTGACTGTCAGAGGCGGGTTTGGTTCTGTACTCATGATTACTGTTTTTAATGACATCTCCTGTATCAGTGATGGCTGTTTATCCATGTTTAGAGGAAGCAAAGAAGCCCCAATCAACACACTACCACCACCATGTTTAACTGTCAAGTCTCTGGCTCTGTTTCTGATGTGCTGTGTTTGCTTTATATCAAAATGTAGCTTTTTTCACATCTAACTATAAGATTGTTTCCCCAAAGTCTACAGATTCATCCAGATGTTTTCTGGATGATATTCTTTGTTTTTTTTAGTCCCTTTGGACTCTAATATAGTTATTTATTTATTTCTCAAGTCTCAATTTTTACTCAGGAACAAACAACCATTATTTTCTTAAACTTGTTTTGAGTTTGATAAATTACCATTTAAGGATGTGAATGATATCATCGTCATCACTGTTGGATAGATGTTTTTGGATGCTCTACCTCAAGGTGGTGTAGTACAATATCTGCACATTGTTTTGAATAATCTAGAGTAGATCTTGGCCCCCTTTGTTGCTCTTTATAGTGAACAAACATGGCTGAATTCACACCTGCACTTAACGTTTACATTCTTTATTTCTTATGCTGGTTTTATTTTGCCAGTATGGCCTCTATGGCTGTTGAACAGAGCTTCTTCAAACAGTTTGAAAGTTAAAGTTCTCAATCGGTGCACAGCTGCTGGGCTGAATGTTCCTAAGACATGCGGGTCTGAATAATGCTCAAAGTTCCCTTCACACCGCGCAAAGCGTTCCTCCTAAGTTTCCTGTAAGGAATCAGCGGCTAATGGAGAAAATGTGCTGACTGTAGCCGCTGGTTTTATTTAGTTTTCCATTATACTGACTTCTACTAACAACGCATTGAATGGTAAATGGAAGAAATGCAATTTCCATCATGTGGCTTGAAGAGAATTATTCCTAATAAGGTCATTTTAACCATGCAAAATAGGATAGCATGATCAGTATAGGTTTCAGTTTAAACTCTTCCTTTATAAAGCTCCAGTCGAAAGTATTCAGGGCTTGGAGGATATGAAAATGAAGAGGAAACGGTATTTTCATACATTAAAATAGGTTAAGAAGTCTGCTGTGCAGGACTGTGCTTGGCTGCTAAAACAGTCTTTGTTTTTGTTTCAACTAGGGCTACAAATAAAAGATTATTTTGCAAATCAATGAAGCTGTTGATTATTTTTCTCGATTAATCAATTCATAATTGGACAGCCAAATATTCCATAAAGACTTTTTTACAAAATTAAACCAGGTGAAGCTAAAACTTTTCCACTTGAGGAGTTCTGATTAGAGTATATTGAGTTTTTTTTATTTTTTTTTTTTATTCTTAAATGCAAAATTATACACGTTTTTACAATTTTGATTCAATTACTGCTCAAGGCGGGTCACCCTGTTGGCTAAAGGCATGTTTTACTGTCTATAATCCAATTAATGATTAATCGATTACTAAATTAGACTAGGTCATTACTTATTTAGTGAATGAGTTGATTATTTCAATCCATTAATCATTATTAATCTAGTTAATTGTTTCAGCAAAGTGGTTCAGAGGGGTGGATGGCATTCTTTGAGCCACCCTGTTTAAAAAAATTAAAATGTGAAATTCTACCCTGAGAATAAAAATGTAAAACAATCCATATATTTACTGGAGAAGATGAGATGTTTGCTGTGAGACCATTCCTTTGAAAACAATGTCATGTTGATGTTGTTCTGTCTGTTTTTCAGGAGCTGGGAAGCAGCAGAAGAAAGATAAAACCTGATGCAGGTAAAGTAATGAGCTCTCTGAAGGCTATAATGAAAAAAGGTGCTTCCACAGTCGGGGCGCCCCTCCGTCCTTCTCCCAGTGGGCACAGAGCAGACGCTAACAGTCAGTGTGTTAATGCGTCAGGGCTGGACTCGGAGCAAACGGCTCTCCAGCTTTCATACCGTCATGAGAATCAGAGGAACCCGACCAGCAGGACGAGTGGAGAACATGAGAGGATAAACTTGGGTGAGGAAGGGGCCTGGACGGGTGACATGGACGGTGATCAGACCCGAGGTCAGGATGAGTTGAAGATGCCGGAGTCTCTGCATGCAGCTGCTGCCTCAACGTCGAGACACATGGACTTTGACTTTAATGAGCTGGAGCAAGAGGAGAGGATTGCTCAGCTGAAGGCCAAATTCATGCAGAGTGAAGCTGCTCTCAACAACCTGCTGTCCTGATGGGACATCTGGCTCTTCTTTCTGGCCATCATGACCTGTTGATAAACTCTAAGCTCATTGATGGATATGTTTCAACAAGCTTGGAACCTTTATGACTGGTCTAGTGCTTTTCAAAGACCAATCTTTTGTCATGTATTGTAATGGATAAACTTTATGGTCTGGAATCTATGGTTTGAAAAAAAAATAAAAACAAAATGTAACTATAATGAGCTTATATCTTTGACAGTTTTTTTTTTTTCAGCTAAAATGTAATACTATCCCATTTATACATATTAGCTCTGGTGTTTCTGAATGCATAGTCTGCTGTTCTTTCCCCAATAGCAGAACTGCTGCCTATGTGTATTTCAATTGCACATTCTTGCTGATGGTTTAAGTAAACAGTTCCTTCAGTTATAGAAAGAGTTGAAGAGTGAGGTAAATACTAATCTTTTTTGTGGATGCTGGTCCTCCTATTGATGGATGTCCTCTGGATCTGAATGTAAAGACATAGTAAAGAGACAGAGTTTAAGTAAACAGTTCCTTCAGTTCTTGAATGAGTGAAATACTTATCTTTTCTAAGGATGCTAGTCCTACTGATGATGGAGGTCCTCTGGATCTGAATGTAAAAACATACTAAAGAGACAAGGTTTAAGTAAACAGTTCTTTCAGTTATTGAATGAGTGAAATACTTATCTTTTCTAAGGATGCTAGTCCTACTGATGATGGAGGTCCTCTGGATCTGAATGTAAAAACATACTAAAGAGACAAGGTTTAAGTAAACAGTTCTTTCAGTTATTGAATGAGTGAAATACTTATCTTTTCTAAGGATGCTAGTCCTACTGATGATGGAGAATGCTGGATCTGAAACCAAAGACATAGTAAAGAGACAGGGT
>NW_015151420.1:0-3074 GCF_000732505.1 Cyprinodon variegatus
GTTTACGGGGACGAAAATCTCACTTTTCATGCAGTGTGAGTTTAGATGAAAATTCAATCTGGAGGACTCAGCCCTTCCTCTGATTCAATCCTGCTAATTCACTTTTACTGCAAGCTTGTAATGCCAGGCATCACCGCCACTGTGGCCAATCATTGTCCAGGACTGCTGGCATTCCTCCGCTTCATGGTTCTGTTTTCATCATCCTTTTCAACCAGCCTGGTTTCTAACTGGACCTCCATATCCTAATTCATCTGTTCATTCATAACCTCTATGTTTGTCTATGCCTATATGTTGCTCTGGGGCTGAGTGACTGACCCTGTATTTCCTATCCTAATGAAACTCCCTAAATGTTCCTTGTCCCTCTGAGAATCATGGCTGTTTTCCGCAGCAGTGAGCCAGCCATAGATCCTGGACTCTCTGAACTGGGAGCATCTATGGAGCCTCTGCTGGACACAGGGCTTTGTTTAACTTTCGAAAGAACATTAAGCACTTGTTGCAACATGTTGAAGCTGGAGCTTTCAAACTGCCGGGTGAATGGATGTTAGGCTAGGAAAAGCACTTAAAACAGAGCTTCAACCGGACGGCGGTGCTGCTGTAGTTAGCTCTCCTTGTATGAAAGCTAACTTTTATCACAGTGGCCGTTTCTCAATTCAAAATAACCTGAGTACAGACTCGTGTCCTCGAAAAGTATGTTCTAGACAAGAACACCGGAAAGTGTGGACTTCAGGACAATGGGAGCACACAGCATAAATATGGGTCAATTGGAACAGAAGTGCACTCGTGACGTCACCACACACTCGGCTAATCTGGAGCCACATTCCACCTACTGCTATTATTAGTCTGTAGCTATTCTTTCTTATTTAATTTAGTGGGAGAATAATAATGAACACAGTCAGATAAACACAAATCAAATAAAAAAATGTTGCCAAATAAAACCAAAACACCTCCATCAGAGCCAGCGGTACTTAACACACGGCTATGCTGAGAGAGGGCTGCTGCAGACAGGCTAACGTTAGCCCTGGCTGCTGTTAGCCTTGGAGCTCCGCTGGTTGCCACAGCCCTCTCAACATTGGAACCTTTTTTTTAAATTACGTACTAAATCAGTAAATTGCTCAAATAGTGACGCTTAAAAGTATAATGTCCTTGACTAAAATGTTCTTAAAATGCACTTTTATTGAACAACAGCAACAGAAAAGAGAACTTTTAGCTTAATACTCTGAGCTCTGTGTGCGCTCCCATGGAAGTTGCTGCCGCAGTGCATGCTGGGAAAGCTGTCAATCTGGAGAACGGACAGGTCTGCTCTGATGCATGCTGGGTAAAGAGGGAGGGGCGAGAACAACATCCGGGGACTTTTTCCGTTCTCTGTCCTGAGTTCTTGCAAATTGGAACAGTACTAGATCTGAGACTGATGACGTTTCACGAGTATACGAGTACATGAGAACGCACAAGTACACATACTGAAAAACGGCTAGTGTTTCTGTTTATCCGTATTCACGCTAATTTCTGGCTTTTCTGTTGAATGAACAGAAGATTACGGTTCATATGTTTTCTCCACAATATGGGGTTGATCACAGACCCACTGATGAGCCTAAAATGTAGATCTGTTAAAATAGTGCCCCCACATTAATTAGTGCTGATCCCAGCACATCGTGGCACACAGTGGTTTCTCCCAGGGTAATTTTTTTATGTGTTATTTTGTCTTGATTTAAATTGTTGATCTGAAGATGATCTCCAGTCCTTGGTGAGATGTTTGCTGGTTATTTGACCAACGGGTTGACGTGTCCCTCTGGGTCAGGGTTCAGTTTCTGGATCTTAAGCAATCGTTGGGCCGAGGTAAGGATTTGTCGCTGTTGAGTCAATGGTCCATTTACAGGCCATCCTTCTTTTTTCATTATAAAGTACTGGTCAAAGACAATACAACAAAAACCTAGATATAGGAGGCTAGAATGAGTTTCCTTTGTGGTCTGGGCTTTATCTTAGAGATAAACTGAGGATTATCAAATCCAGGGGGAAATACTTTGAGAAAGCACACTCACAATCTCTAAAGAAAGAGATGTCTGGTTTTTCTCTGTCTAGGGTCCACTCTCTTCTTCTGCAGAAAAGTAAGTTGAGTATTGTGTTGGTTTATTTCTAGGACAATAAGAGGTTACTATCATTTATCAGAAAATTAAGTTTGATGATTAAGAATATGCTTGATATTTGTGTGTGAAAATACAACAGCAGAAGGGAGGTTATGTCTATTAAATTAGCTCCCTTTGTCAAATGTTTGTCATTTCTATTATTATATCAGTTGCTTTCCAATATTCATTGAGGTCTGGGCTAAAGATAAAACCAACAGCTACATTTCGTATTTTATCAGGATATAATGCAATGCACAGAGATCCTTAGACGTCCCCACATAGCATTAGAGTTTTAAACCAGCAAATCAAAGGAGCTTCTATATGCTTGATGTTCCTGGTAAAGAAATGATCTAAATAATAAAAACAGCATGTCTCTTTTCATGTTATTTTTGTTGTTTCTGTTCTGCTAATCATCTAACTCTCCCTTTTCACATCCTTGGCGCCATCCTTTAAAAGGAAACTACTGTCTCTGTTTGGCAGCACAGCTAATGGAGTTTTAAAGTAAAGTGGAAGTTATGAATTACCCCAGGCTGGTTTACTGTCTTCTTGCTCTAACAGACCATTAATTATCTCTCACTCCTGTTTACCTGTATATAAAAAAAGAAATCTACTGGCTAAAATAGTAATATTCAACACAAGGCTATTTTTTTTTCTATGCGAAAACTGGATGGGCAAAACCTCAAAATGTAAGTCTTTTTTCCCTATTTCAATTAACAAAAGAATTTCTTTTACGTTGAAAAAAAAAATAAAAAGTGCAGTTTTATTTTCTGACTTGGTGCAATTGGTGCTTTAGCTTAAAGTCAAACGCCTTTAAAGGAGAAGTCCGGTCATATTCAGAATACAAACTTCTGAAAGTACTTTAAATATGAAATTATTACATACTGTTGTTTACATAAGTGTTTTTACTTAAGACTATTTTCATTTGAATGTGTTTTACGGGAGACACCCATTTTT
>NW_015151420.1:4488-5656 GCF_000732505.1 Cyprinodon variegatus
TTTAGCTTCAAACTGATCTTCAGGAACTAAAACTCATTTTAGTGTCAACAAACCAAAATCAAACAAAATCTTCAACAACTTATGGCAACTTCTAAATATACAGAGTTTAAAACTGAAGTCATGGATATAAACCATCCTCACAGTATTAGCCATTGAAAATTTCCCCACTCCTTGATGGGCCCTTGGCTGGTCCCCTATAATTCAATTTTAAACATCAATCTTTGTACTAAAATATTCTTTCTGTCATGATTTGTGGACATTAAGATCTAAGAATAACCACCATCCCTGTAATTGGGTGAAAGGGGGGAGTCAGAGTAAAAAAATATGCAAGAGGGGGTCCCTCCAGTGGCGGGGAAGTTGGAGGGCATTTTACTGAGAATTGCAGGGAGGTGTTCTGTCATTTGGCTGGTGTTTGACTGGAAAGGGCCATTATGAATGGCTGCTTCTGTGCATCGTCAGCATGACACTTTATGTGTGAAAAACTGAAGCACAGTGTCTATAAAGCACCGTGACGTCACTGCAGGAAGATTTCAGGATTGAGGTGTTACTACATGCATATTTGGGCCAAAATGGCCGCTCCCAGACTCATGATCGCAACAGAAATTATTGTTTTTATTTTGTTACTGTTGAACTCTAAATTCAGTAAATCAATGTGAACGTATTAGTTTTAGGCATAGATAATGATCCATTGATTACCCCTTGCTGACTGAACTTTTCCTTTAAAGCCTCAGTCAGATATGATGTCACACATGGCAAAACTACACTGTGAATTATTAGGCAAGTTGTACTTTTGAGGATTATTTTTTTAGTATTGGGCCACAATTGTGTTCTCAATCATCCCAAAAGATTTTTGGAAGTTCATGTGTTTTTTCGTTAGATTTGGCCATTTTATGAGGATGTCTTTGTGTGCAGGTAAATATTACTGTGCAGAATTATTAGGCAACGTAATTAAAAACAGTTATATACCCATCTCACTTGTTTATTTTCACCAGGTTCACTGATAATTTAGAAATAAACATTTGTGAGATTTAAAATAAAAAAAACAAAACACATCAGTGACCATGACGCTGTAAAGCCTTCCATCCATAGATTCAATCAGTGTCTTGATCTGTTTGCGATCCACATTGCGTGCAGCAGCCACCACAGCCTCCCAGACACTGTTCAGAGA
>NW_015151420.1:6073-7874 GCF_000732505.1 Cyprinodon variegatus
CCTGTCAATCTCACATTTCATGAAGGACCACAGGTTCTCCATGGGGTTCAGATCAGGTGAACAAGGGGGTCATGTCAATATTGTTACTTCTTTTAGACTTTTTCTGGCCACGTTATGGTGTATTTTGATGTGTGGGACGGAGCATTGTCCTGCGTGAATATCGTGTTTTTCTTGAATGATGGCGACTTCTTCTTGTACCGCTGTTTGAAGAAGGTTTCTTCCAGAAACTGGCAGTAGGTCTGGGAGTTGATCTTGACTCCATCATCAACCCGAAAAGGTCCCACAAGCTCCTTTTTGATGATACCAGCCCATAGCATTACCCCACCTCCACCTTGCTGGCGTCTGAGTCGATAAGGGACTTGCTACCCTTTACCGATCCAGCCTGGTGCCCATCCATCCATCTGGTTCATCAAGACTCTCATTTTATCAGACCAAAACACCTTGGAGAAATCAGTCTTCAGATATTTCTTGGCCCAATATTGACATTTTGTCTTTTGTGTCTTGTTCAATGTGGCCTTTTTCGGCTTTCCTTACCTTGGCCAGGTCCCTGAGTATTGAGCACCTTGCGCTTCTCGGCGCTCCAGACATGTTGCACCTCTAAAATATGGCACAACTGGTGGCTGATGGCTTCCTGGCAGCTTCAGGATTGATCCTTCTCAATTCATGGGGAGTTATTTTGCGTTTTCTTTTTCCAACACACTTCTTGCGCCCCTGTTGGCTATTTGCCATGAACCGCTAGATTGTGCAATGATCCCCTGTAACCCTGCACCCCTGTAAAATATATCTGACAATTTTTGACTTTTCAAAGTCTGTCAAATCTCTTTTCTGATTCAATTTTGCCAAAGGAAAGGAAGTTGCCTAGTTATTAAGCACACCTTCTATAGGGTGTTGATGTCATTAGGCCACGCCCCTTCTAATTACAGAGCTGGACACCACCTGATTTACTTAATTGGTAGTTGGCTTTCAAGCCTATACAGCTAGGAGTATGACAACATGGATGAAAAGGATGATGTTCAGCAGAAAACAGGAGATTTTTCAGTGAAATGCATTGTAGGGTTTTTACTTTATGGAGACTAAAATCCACAAAGCTTTTCATGCCACTTTCAGTCATTCATTCTCTGCTGGTGGTGAGCTAAAGGGCATTGAGATGACATGTGTTGTGAATTGGCGCTATATAAATAAACGGAATTGAATTGAACTACACTGCAGCCACAGTCGCCCCGGGGCACGCTGACATAAGCCACACTGACGTACAATTTGCACCAAAGCACCCTCTGAGCACCAAAAGTAGAAAAGACGAGAAAATGTCAAAACACACAACACCTGCAGTGGTTGAACCAGCAACCCAAAAGTTGAAGAAAACACATCAGCCTCAAGAGTCCCAAGATTACAAAATATCCTTTCTTTGGAGAACTTTCCTTCCTCTCCCACTTACTGAACAATTTCTGGACAGTGCATTTTAATAAGGAAATTAACCTTTCATTTATTTTTTGTCTATGAAATTAGAAAAGAAAACTGTTTATCCTTTTGACACGGAATAAGAAAAAACACTTTGAAATCAGATCGAATGTATTTTTTCTTAAATGAATAAATTATAACCTCTTGGAAAGGAAAACCAAAAGACCAAAAAATAAATTAACTAAAAATACACCATAAAGCCTTAAATGTCCAAGCTCCATCTGATATCAGAGATCTGATTTTTCCTTATGTTCCTATCAGAGCACTTCGCTCTCAATCTGCAGGTTTACTAGTGGTTCCTAGAATTTCTAAAAGTAGAATGGGAGGCAGATCTTTTAGTTAT
>NW_015151420.1:8487-12175 GCF_000732505.1 Cyprinodon variegatus
ATTCTAAGGCAACGCAAATATTAAGGTTAAGAGGCTGAGCTCGTAGATGATGATAAATAACATAGTTATGTATAATATATTACATTTGTGAGTGTATATCCCTGTAATTATTACACACTGTATTACACACTTTATGATGACATGTGTTTTTAATTGGCGCTATAGAAATAAACTGAATTGAAATTCAAACTAAGCTTGGACGCCGGTCGGCCTCGGCAGATGTGCCGCTCACACTGAGCCTGGTTCTGTGGAGTTTTCCTCTCCACTGTTGCTACAAGCATGCTCAGTTGGAGGGATTACCTTCGAGTCAGTGAGTCGATGCAATCGACTGGGTTTCCGTAGCTAGCAAACTTCGAACCACTCTGACTCAATGATGTGGTTGAATTATGTCTGTAAAGTGACCTGAGATGACATGATGTGAATTGGCGCTACATAAATGAACTGAACTGAACTAAGTCCCATGAGATTGAGGTCAGGCGTTTCCAGATCTTACAGAAACAGCTTTTTCCTGGGTTATATTTCTCTGATTTAAGCCAGAAAACCGCCCAAAAAGAAACAAACTACATGAAGATAGTTGCTTGGTAACCATTAGCATGGTGAGCATTAGTGATGGTGCGTGCACCTTTAAAGAAAAAAAAAGTTAATAACATTCATCTAATGCAGGAATCACATTAGCTTCTCTAAGCCTAACTGTTAAAATTTGGATCTGTCTCTTTAGAGTTAAGATGTTGATTTTGCTATTGTAAGCAGCTGAAAAAATTAGTTCGCATTTATTAATCATTAATTTTAAAGTCAAAGTGGACAACAGCATTTATCATGAATGAAATGTAGCAGAACGAATGAATGTCTGAGAATATCTGTCCCCATCAACACAAAGTTATTAACAGTTCCACTTTAGTCACTAAATCTAATTGAATATTTATGCACTACATTTTTCCTCTGACAGGTTTGAGTGCATAGGTTTATGCACTCTAAATAATACAGTATTGAGGCTAAAACAGATGAGCTTTAGCCTCATTTAACCCAACATTTGAAGACCTTTGGTCTGACTAATGCTTTAAATCAGGCTCTACGTTCAGCTGCAAAGAAATGACGGCTCATGTTTCCGTAGTTAGAAATCATGGCTCTGCGTTGGAAGCAGAATTATTAAACCGCTAAACCTTCGGCTGCTTTCTTCTCACAGCCGATCAGCCTCTTCAAAAAGAGATAAATCAGTCGGACGCCTGCATGAAGGCGGCTGGTCTCAGCTGTTCTCTGATTCCATACGCCATGTCATCTTCCTCTATTAGCTGTGGGTTAGGCTCTGCACTGCCGCAGTGATTCAAGCAAATATACTCATATATCGTCTCTTGACAGAACATGTGAGCAGGTCTGCAGCAGGGAGGAGAGGAGACACCAGGAAAAGCTTCCACTTCCACTCCTCATGTCAATAAAGACCTTAGCGTGTACTACGGCTTCTAAAGTATCTACAGAAAAGGAGTATGTTTGAACCATTGCACAGCTCACAAATCTGTGTGACACTGGTCTGCCTTTTAGAAACTTGTCTTCAAAGATTTTTTAGTTAACAAGATGCACTGCAGTTTGCACCCAGGGAAAGGCCTTAAAGGACGGTTATTTCGCACACACAGCCGTACCCACAGTGTTGCTAATGAGGGTCTGATTGAAGCATTTCAGGAAGGCGTTGAACCTGCGAGGGTCTCGGTTCATCATCACACCCAGTGACAGGTTCATGAGACCATGCAGAGATGAAGGAGTGCTGGCTTTGAAGTGCAGGAACACCTAACGGCAGAGAGCTGATCCTTCCCGATGATGAGTCTGAGTATTTCTGCAGGGGTGTGTGAGTGTGTGAGTCCTGACATGGTGAGCAAAACCATGACAACACACACTTACAGAGATCTGATGGTAAAATCTAAAATACGAAGGAGAGTGGCACTGTTTACTCTGGTCTCCATCCCACCTTTTTTATCTCACTTTATTTTCCACTTGTGGAAAACCACCTGCAGCTGATGGACCAGTAAGGACTGAGTGCCTGTATGGACCAAAGGAAGAATAGATGGTATTTGATTCAATGAAAAAGTACTTTTTTAAGCCAAAAAGAAAATAATACAGAATCTAACAGACATATTGACATCATTTGAACCATAAAACATGTTAATCAGCAGCACGGCTCCCCTTGAAATTCCGACCTGGGCCATTCTCTCATTAACTGACTATGGATCCGGTGGACAGAGGGATTTTTTTACTTTTAATCCTCCATATGTGTTTTTATGTCAACAATAATGTTATTGGCTGTCTATTTAGAAAAAAAGCCGCTTTAATATCTCCTTAATAAGCCCGAAATACATGATGAGCCAGTGTTGTTGCTGCTTTGTTTTAATGTCTCAGAGGTGAAACCAGATAGTTGTCATTCTCCTGTGCGTTTCCTGTGGTCAAACAATGGAGACATTTCTCTGAATGTCCTCACAGAAACATGATCGTGCAGCGATGCAAACTGTCCCTCTTATTTTTTGTCCCTGGTTAATTTAGCAGCCACGCTGCCGTTCCTCTCCTGCAACTTTATTGTGAAGGTTCAAAGGGGCTATCAATGTTTAAACCTACTATTACATCCCCCATCTTTCACCACACAGACATGTTTTTCCTGGCTGGTCGATGACAAGCTACCTTGTCACTGGGTTGACGGGAGGTAAGGCGGAGGGGCTTTAATTTCACTCGTTAGCTCATCTCGGGCTAAAAGCGTGCAACCAGTGCTCGAGCAGAAAGCGTTTTTAAATATTCATGGTGAGATTGTCTCTACAGTAAGACCACATGGGGAAACTAGAGAGCAGGAGATGAAACTTGATTAGGGCAAACACTGACTCTGACAGCTCTGAACTTACCCGATGGTTCATTAATTAAAGTAAGAAAGGCGGCTCAAACGACGAATTGAATGAGTTATGAGGAAGCATCAGGTAGAAGGACATGTTTAGAGCTGGCTGAATGAAAGAGCAGTCATCCAGGAAGGATGTCACATTTACGCTTCACTCTCAATCACATTAAAAGGAGTAGTCAACCAGAAATCTGACACATTTTAAAACTATATGTTGGGTTTCAGCTAAAGCCTGTCAAAAACATGTTAACTTAAGCTTGCTTCATTTCCACATCCAAACATAAGCTTGCCTTGTTATAAACATGCTAATATAAGTTCACCTTGCTACCAACATGCTAACATAAGCTCGCCTTGCTACCAACATGCTAACATAAGATCGACTTGCTACCAGCATGCTAACATAAGCTCGTCTTGCTACCAACATGCTGAAATAAGCTCGTCTTGCCATCAACATGTTGACCTAAGCTTGCTTGCTATCAACATGCTAATATAAGCTTGTCTTGCTCTCAACATGTTAGCTTAGGCTTGCTTGCTATCAACATGCTAACAGAAGCTCGCCTTGTTATAAAAATGCTAACATAGGCTTGCCTTGTTATAAACATGCTAATATAAGTTCACCATTGCTACCAACATGCTGAAATAAGCTCGTCTTGCTCTTAATATGTTAACTTAAGCTTGCTTGCTATCGACATGCTAACATAAACCAGCCTTGCTATCAAAATGCTAACATAACCTCGCCTTGCGACAACATGCTAATAGGGCTTGGGATCCGCGTTGCATTGTGGGACGTGGCGGCCATGTTGATGGCCTCCTTTACCGCTG
>NW_015151420.1:13079-17567 GCF_000732505.1 Cyprinodon variegatus
CAGCGGTAAAGGAGGCCATCAACATGGCGGCCACGCAAAGTAATTACGTCATGACGCCCAAGCCCTATATAAGCTTGTCTTGCTCTTAACATGTTAATTTAAGCTTGCTTGCTATCGACATGCTAACATAAACCAGCCTTGCTATCAAAATGCTAACATAAGCTCGCCTTGCTACAACATGCTAACATAAGCTTACCTTGCCACCAACATGCTAATATAAGCTTGTCTTGCTCTCAACAATTTAACTTAAGCTTGCTTGCTATTGACATGCTAACATAAACCAGCCTTGCTATCAAAATGCTAACATAAGCTTGCCTTGTTATCCACATGCTAATATAAGTTTGATTTGCTATCAACATTCTAACATAAGCTTGCTTGCTATCAACATGCTAACCTAAGATTGCCTTGCTATGAGCATGCTATCTTAACCTTGCTTTCTATCAACGTACAAACTTTAGCTTGCCTGCTATCAACAGCCTAACGTAACCTTGGCTTGCAAAAATGAGCTTCGCCAGTGAAAACAAGATGGTTTCTTACTTTTTGGTCTTTATGCCGCGTGCACTGTTACAGCTGTTAGTTATCAATAAAGTTATCTAACACATAAGCATGGTATTATATTATAAATAATATATCACAGGTATTTTCAGCTTATCTTATCTTTGGTTTCTTAGTCCTTTATTGGACCAGTTGAATCAAACAGCAGCCCCTCCTCAATAGCAAACTAACATCCTCCTTATGTCACAACCCTCTACATCCCAGAATACTTTAAAGAAAACTCTTCCATAACACTTGAACTCCTCAGTCCCCTGAGAAATTCCAGGCCTCCGGAGGTTTTTCTTTTTATAATGGGAGCAAAGCATGAAAAATCCATGCACCATGTTTGCTTACCGTTCCGTGCTGTAAGTGAGCCGTACAGAACAGTGTGGGCTGACATTCAGTATGTATGTTCCCTTATTTTTCCATTTACTTTAATTCATTTGGGAATGGTGTTCCTTTAATCACATTTCTTGGATTATGAAATAAACACTGACTCAGTGGTTTTTTCAGATATTTTTTCAACTCCTGCATTAACTTAGAATGTGTAATTGAAGATATGCTTTAGGAAAATATATCAGATGTGATTGGATAATCTAACAGGGCTGTCCATCAGCTGTTGTGAACAAGAACCCCTTACATTTACAGGGAAAACACAGCCTAAGCAATCCAGCCTTTGTTGTCCAGAAGAAACATTTGCAGGAAATGAAAGCGGAGCTAACAGAGACTTTAAAATCTTGCAGACAGCTTACTGTCACAACTGTTATACAAATGCAGCTTTCATTTTGCCTCTTAAGACATATTCAGTTAAACAGATTAAATCGATCACTGTTCAGGATGAGTGACAAATAAACCTGCAGGAAGTCAAATAGAAGATATAAATGAAGCCGAAAACAAAAAAACTGTTTAACGGGGTCATGAAATGATTATATAGGGTATTTGGTGCTGGTCCTTAAGGTCTCTGAATAGATTGTGTAACATTGTTGGACTGAAAATGGCATATTTGCTGTTCTATATGCCCTAATGCAAGCCTCGTTAAAAGCCCTAGAATGAAACAACGACATTTAGATGAGCTGTGCGCTGATTGGTTGGTTTACAACGAGCCAAGCTGCTGAGCAAAGACACATCATAGCAACAAGCACTCACTCACTGAAACATCAAATTGTTGATATGGTAGGTTGCCCAGACGTCCTCTTTTTCCTGGACATATCCTACTTTTAATACCTAAAAAGATTTCAAAATCGGGAAATCGGGAATTTCAAAATCGTCCGGGATTTTGGACGCCTACGGTGCAGGACATAGTCGAAACACACGGGGCACTGGAACCGAGCCATCAGCTCCGGGGCTGGTCCGGGAACCAGGGCGAGTGGGGGGCAGGGAGCCAGGGAGCAGGGAGCGACCGAACCCGACCCTGGACACGGACGGCCCAGTGTTTCCCATTTCCTGCCTTACCGGGCCCCAGCCCCCCTCCTATGGCTGAGGACGGGCGGCTCATAGCTCTCTGCTGAGGTCTGGTCCCGTCAGCCGCCCAGCAGTCAATACTTCATACCAAAAAATACCACAAAAAACAGTGTCTTCCTTTTCAGAAACCCAAATCTGGTCACCTTAGATATGCTAGAATTGCTATTCCACAGCTTATCGACAGAATAGTACAGCTTGTGGTTGTAATGACCTTACGGCCGGAAAAAACCCTCATTTCAGTAAGTTTAGCAAATCCTGCTTTGATCTGTCCAACATAAATAGATCTACCTTTATTCATGTTAGGCCAGTGAACCAATGGGCTGGTCTGTTTGTCAATTTCGGGGTGTGACAAAAGTACAGGCCAGAACCGAATAAGGCAACATCCCCGAATTGACATCAATTCAGTGCTTCATTCGATTTGATCGTTTTATGGTGGAAGTTTAGAAGATTTGCAGAGAAAGGAGGTGTCGAAGTGGTTTGAACTTCTCTGTACGTCAATTTCACCCACTGAACTATCGTTATTCATCTATGACAATGGAAACTCGGTTTTGCATCCTATGACCCCTTTAACAATAAATAAATGAAAATATATCCAGGTTTTGGAGTAGAGAAAGGGGTTAAAATACCAGACATGGTTGTTATCTTTTACGAGACAATAAGGTAGAAACAGGAAAACAAAACAGAGCAGTAAAAAAAGTAAGTACTGACAAGGGAACAAAAAAAAGAGAAAAATAAAACAAAGGACATCTAGAAATAACGGTAAAAATCTGAAGGACTGAAAAGAAGGACTGAAAAGAATGAGCAGAGACCATAGAAGACAAGCAGCCCTTCTGTTTCAGTGCTGTTTTTCTATGTACGTATGTGTTCAAACCACAGATCCTCCAGAATCCAAACAATACTGTGACATATTTATGATGTGGTTCAAAGTATTCCTCCTCCATTATGCCTTGTGTGGGATCAGCCAGGTTCCAGCTCTGCCAGAAAAAAACAGAAATTAGTGGAGGATGTCAGAAAAACGTCAAACTTCTCTTAGTGGCAGTTATTACTCTTCAGAAAGAGCAGAGTTCATTAAACTGAGTACAAAGCATACTGTGACAGTGGGAAAGCTCCTGTAGGTAGATCAGAATCAAAACCTTCCACACACAAAACACTAGCGTACATAAAACACATAAATCTTCTCAATAAAATATAAAGTTAATGGGTTAGGGTTATAAAGTCATGCAAGTCGTTCAAAGAACTGAATGTCAAAAACGGTCAAAACAGCAAACAGCTCTCATAGAAAGATTTAATGATTCAAAGTTATAATGTATAGACAGAGAGATAAATTAATTAATTTAGAGAAATCTGGATCATTGAAGATGCTATAAACTCAAATAACTCCAAAAAACGTTTGGTTTGATTTGATAATAATAATAACTGAACTTTATTGATCTCACAATGGAAAAATTCACCTCTGCATTTAACCCATCCCCTCTGGGAGCAGTGGGCTGCCATTCTGCAGCACCTGGGGAGCAGCATGGGGTTAAGTGTCTTGCTCAGGGACCCAGAGTGCAGGTTGTATGGGTTGAAACCAGTACTTGCAACCTTCTCAGAGCACAAGCACACTGCTCTAACCACTAGGCCAACACTCCATCATTCTTGTTGTGTTTAGAACAATATGACAGAACATGACACCAGCAAAAAATGTCAGTAAACATCAACTGAAAATCTTTGTGTAGGTGAGACAGAGTAGACAATGGCTGAATTCGAAATGATGGGATTTGTCCTCCGAAGGACGGATCGAAGGCCGATTACGTCATAGCGTGACGCAGAGGTCTAGTCGGATTGGAAGACTCCTCGTTATGTGGCCGGCCGACAAATGCGTCCTTTTTGCCCTTTATGAAGGACGGGTCCGGTGTATCAGACGTAGCTTTGAATATCCCAGGATTCATTGCGAGACCAAGCAAGCCGGCTGCTCCGTGATCAAAGGAAAAAGGTACTTGGCACCGAACAGTGGTGAATATTGGAGGTTCAGTATAAAGTCACATGTAAGCAGTTGTTTCAACCGTTGCATTTCTGAATTCTCCCGAGTGGTGGACAACTTTATACGAGTGAATAAAGTGAATGTACGGTAATTGGTTGTTTATCAAGGGGGCGGGATGTTTGTCAGAAGCATCCTGCTAACCAGTAAGCAATTTATTGCTAGTAGGTTCCCGATGGGCAAATACATTGGGACTAAATTGGTATCCATCCCTGTGAACACTGGGTGCAGCACAAACAGGCTCTAACCAGAGTAGAAAAAGAAGTGGGAGGCCGCGTTGCACAACTGAGCAAGAAGATAAGAACATTAGAGTCTCTAGTTTGAGAAACAGACGCCTCACAGGTCCCCAACTGGCATCTTCATTAAATAGTACCCGCAGTAGCCTGTTTGTACTCTCCTCTGAAGGGAGTAGTTCACACCATTGTAGGAAATCTTCAATTTCTTAGCAATTTTTTGCATGGAATAGCCTTTAT
>NW_015151420.1:17944-23761 GCF_000732505.1 Cyprinodon variegatus
TTGAAAAGTTTGGTATTCATTCTTTTCCTGCTTTGTGTGCCAGCTGTTGCTAATTCACAGCCAAAACTCTTCCGGTCTCCTTATTTTCACAGACTTCAAAGGATCCATTCCAGATAGACTGCATCCCGGTAGGATGCAGCCTTTAAGATCGAACACACCCAATGTCTCCACTTTACATGCTTCTATAATCAGTAAGGAACTCTAGAACCGCCAGTTGGTCTGACAGCCCTCTGTCTGCAACAGTTCCTGAACAGCTGCCTCAATAGCCAGGGTCTTGTGTAATATGGTTGCTGATTGGCCTCTTTGGGCTTTCGTCCATAGCCTTATCCACAGCCTCTTTTTGCATCTAATTTTATCTTTATTTCAAATTGTGTCCAACTTATAATTTTTTTGTGTGTAGCATTGTGATTTATTGTAAGCACGGGCTGACTAATGTATGGATGTTTAGTAAACATTGTAATATCTCCTTGGATTTCAAACCCGAGGGGGGCAAATTTACCTTCTTTAGCTTTTCAAACTCTAGTGATTTTTCTGGTCTTCATTAGTTCCTGGTTGAGTAAATCCTGGGTAGTTTGTGACAAAGGTTGAATTTGAAATACTGAAACATCTTTGCCAGAGATTTCTCTTGAGTCGTTGAGCCTTTAGACCAGGCATCCCCAAAGTCGGTCATTGAGGGGGGCAGGACTGGGGGTTTTAGAGGTTTCCCTGCTCCAGCACAGCTGATTTACATTGATAGTTGATTAACAGGCTTTTGCTGAACTGCAATCATCAGAATTAGCTTTGCTAAAGCAGAGAAATCTCTAAAACCTGCAGGACAGCAGCCCTTGAGGACCGACTTTAGGGATGCCTTCTTTAGACTGAGCTTCCAAGCATTGCTGTGCGGCCTTTGGCTCGTATGTCAGAGCGTTCTTGAAAGCTCTGGGTTGTCCTTTTGATTTGATGACTCTAAAGAAACTCATGCAATGCAGATGGTGCTGTTTGGGAGATTAGAGAGAGACATTTAAACTGAGAAAATGACTTTCTTACTATATTAGCATTGAGAGTTTCCTGGCAGAGCTGTGAAAACTATAGTGATAAGGTACATAATTAAATGAGGAAGATGTCATAGCCTTGTTTGGAATACACTTTGAAGGGATTAACCCTGGAAATGTCTTCAACACGAGGCAAAACTAAACAGCGTGAAGAAAAAGCTGTAAGCTGTTTATACAGTTATCAAAGTAACATAAATAACTTAGTCTACCAGGGAAGCTTTTATGCCATTTTTTTACATTTCTTTCTATAATATTTGGTTCAGTACAAGAAACATTTCCACCTTTTGTTGTAAAGATTATAAATGGACAAAGAGAGCTACAGCAGCAGCCATTCAACATGGCCCTTCCCAGTGACCCCTTCCTTTTCCTGGGCATGCATATTTTCTTACCCTGACTCCACCCTTTCACTGATGACGCTTCTCTTTAGATCTTAATGTCCAAAAATCATGACAGTGCAAATCTTAGTGCAAAGATTGATGTTTAAAAAATAAACCGTAGTGGACCAGCCAAGGACCCATGAAACAAAGTGGGGAAAGCGGGTTAGAAAGAACAGTTTTCAAGTTTTCTCTTTCTCCCTGTCCTGACACAGCATTAAAGGAGATACATAGCTGCTTTACAAGCTTTATTAAATCAAGACATCAATGTAATAGTTACCTTTGTCTGTACTACCTTCAATTTATTTGATTATTTGTGGCTCAGAAACCCCCATCTATTTTCCATCATGCTAATCTGAGCTGGGGTCGCAAGGGATGCGGGTGCCTATGTCCAGCTGTCTACGGGCGAGAGGCGGGGTACACCCTGGACAGGTCCAGGCTATCGCAGGCCAACACAGAGACCCACAGGATAAACAACCATTCAGGCACACACTCACAACTAAGGAGAATTTCGAGAAGCCAATCAAATCAGTCATGTTTTTGGACTGTGGGAGGAATCTGGAGTACCCGGGGAAAACCCACGAATGCTCAGGGAGAACATGCAAACTCCACGCAGAAAGACCCCGTGCCAGGGATCGAATGTGGAATCTTCTTGCTGCAAGGCACCATTGTTACCCACTGCTACACTGAGCAGCGCTGGCACAAACCTCCAGTCAGTTAAGGAGGGAGTTAGACAATTTGCCCCCTGAATCCAGATAATAGGGGAGAAGGATGTTAAAGAGGACAGGAAATCCGCTTAGAGAAGTTGAAAATGTAAGCAAGAACTCTAACTAATTTCAAACAAAGAAGGAAAAGTTTGTGAACAAGGCAAAGAAAATACAATGGCGCCCTTTAAAAGGTGGAGGTTGTGGCCTGGACTAATTGTCCATATGGCTCGGTGGCAGCAAAGCAGCAGGGAACCACTGTTTGTTGACACATGAATATGCATTGTTTATGTCAAACATCAGGCAGCCAGCAGGTTTCCAGTTACCCATTTTAACCATGGAGGACAGCTAACATGGATCAAGAATACTTGGTCGTGCACGGATATTCATAGCTATAGCACACATAGAGCAGCGCACCAGCTCATCTGACTCAGGACACTGAGCAGAAGCAGCAGAAGTCTAGATGCTAGAAAACTCGTCATGCAATCAGTCTAAAATGGTCTTATGGAGGTATCATTCTAACAAACAGAAATGGCAACAATTAATTAAAATACTCTGGTGCTGTCAGTCAAACATTTGAACTACAGTACATCTTTTCTCCAGCTTGTTTTACAACCAATGCATGTTATTCTGTTTATTTATCTCTGCAGCTGATCAGGAGGTGTTCTGCAGCAGCCCGACATAAAGTTGTCTGCATGCTGGCTTTTTTTAAATTTTTACAGTACATGAAGAACTAATTAAATCTTTTTCAGAATACACATAAATAGATCAATTAATTCCATGTGGGGAAAAGGAATTACTTTCGGGTTAGGATTAGAGTTAATTCAGTAATAGCAACCTACTGAGTCTAGTGGCACAATCTTAAGCTATTCAATGGGACTGATAAGCGCTAATAATAAGCATTTCAATCTGAAAAAACTCACAGAAAGAGTAAAGACAATTAGGAGAAATTTATTGATACAATTAGTTTGTTTTTGGCGCTCAGACCTCGGCAGGAAACATAGCACTTAATTTTGATAGATATGCATGAACAGGGGCAAAAAATAGGGCTGTTTCCCCTCCAGGCCTGAAACTGGTGGTGGAGTGAAGATAGATGAAGTTGGTCAGTCTGTAGACTGCTGGTTAGTGAGACGGTATGCTGAGCTTTATGGGGAGATCCAGTGGACTGAATGAGCTGATACTAGAGCTTCACTTAGGGACCTGGAAGATGGAAGTCCAGTTGGATTACACAGGTTGAGAGAACCTGTCCATGATGAGCAAGCATGAAGCAACAGTGGAGAGGAAAAACTCCCCGTTTGCAAGAAACCTCTGGCAGAACCAGGCGCCACATGGCGGTCTTCTTCCGGACCGGTTAAGATGAGACAGGGAACGCAGTAAGAGTCCGGGAGGAATGATGCTCTGATGAAGCTTTAGCTACGATGGTGGAGGAGGCGATGGAGGGGGGTTGGAACGATGTCATCTGAATGAAGTCACAGTGCATCCTCCGCTGCCTGCGCACAGGAGCAGACAGGTTCGTATCAGAGGCCTTTTAAGATGAGCTTTGGATGCCGATTGGCTTTCGTGGAGGTGGGATTCGAAGCTGATTGGCTGATGTATGAATAAAAAACAGTGAGTTTCTTCAGTTGAATTTCCGGCTAAGCTCCATTTATTGGTATGATAATATCTGANGAAAAAACTCACAGAAAGAGTAAAGACAATTAGGAGAAATTTATTGATACAATTAGTTTGTTTTTGGCGCTCAGACCTCGGCAGGAAACATAGCATTTAATTTTGATAGATATGCATAAACAGGAGCAAAAAATAGGGCTGTTTCCCCTCCAGGTCTGAAACTGGTGGTGGAGTGGAGATGGATGAAGTTGGTCAGTCTGTAGACTGCTGGTTAGTGAGACGGTCTGATGAGCTTTATGGGGAGATCCAGTGGACTGCATGAGCTGATACTAGAGCTTCACTTAGGGACCTGGAAGATGGAAGTCCAGTTGGATAACACAGGTTGAAAGAACCTGTCCATGATGAGCAAGCATGAAGCGACAGTGGAGAGGAAAAACTCCCCGTTTGCAAGAAACCTCTGGCAGAAACAGGCGCCACATGGCGGTCTTCTTCCGGACCGGTTAAGATGAGACAGGGAACGCAGTAAGAGTCCGGGAGGAATGATGCTCTTTAGCTACGATGGTGGAGGAGGGGCTGGAGGTGGGTTGAAACGGTGTCATCTGAATGAAGTCACAGTGCATCCTCCGCTGCCTGCGCACAGGAGCAGACAGGTTCGTATCGGAGGCCTTTTAAGATGAGCTTTGGATGCTGATTGGCTTTCGTGGAGGTGGGATTCGAAGCTGATTGGCTGATGTATGAAAAAACAGTGAGTTTCTTCAGTTGAATTTCCGGCTAAGCTCCATTTATTGGTATGATAATATCTGATGCAGCTGCAAACAGCCACTTAGTATTTACTGTGTAAAAAAAGACCGGACGATTTAACCTAAACTCATACATTGATCTACTACCATTCAAGAAATAATCCCGTAATGAATAGCCATTTTGATATGTATTAGTTTTACTGAATATGCATTCCTGACCATTTCATGACCATTTCACCAAATGTCATTCTCCACAACTAGGATTAACATTTTGAATGTCTAGAAATGTATTTCAGATCTCCATATTCCTAATATACAGGTCATCATTTGTATTATTTTGAACATGAAGAAATCTTTTTCAGATATCATGCTGCTGACCAGCTCTACAGCTGAGCTGTTGATGAGCAGTGGAGCGTGGTTAGGACGGTTCTTCCTGAAGTCAACGATGATCTCCTTCGTCTTCTCCACGTTCAGGATCAGGCTGTTATCTCTGCACCAGTCCACCAGCTGCTCCACCTCCTTTCTGTAGTTCTGGTTGTCGTCGTCTCTGATGAGGCCCACCACCTTGGTGCCATCTGCAAACTTCAAACTTCTTTATAAAATCCAGTCTCTGCTACAAAAATTTTATTAAGAAAATATATTATTACTGTTCAGTAATAATATATGGATTAGGAGTGTGGTTTTGATCAGGAAGAATCTTATTTCAGTGATCTACAAATGGAAGAGAGGAGAGTGGTTTTAATAATTGTAAAAACAGCCTGCCATAGCCAACTTCATATAAACACATTAACTCTTGCAACAATTTTCCCCTTCCCCATCTTCCTCTCTTTTGCATCTGTAGTGCTTTTTATCTGTCCTTTAAACAAATTCTCCCTTTATATTATTCTGCATTAAAATCTCTGGTACCAGTGAGGTGAAATGGGCACTTCCAGTTGGCTGTTAACTTGGTTTCCACTGATTATGGCTTTTACAGTTGATTGGCCTAATTTATATCAGCCATTGTAAAACCAAAGATTCAGCCTAAAGTTCCCCACTTTAGGCTAGATCAATTTAGAGCTGCGGATTTGAATCTGAATTTGTTAAACCTGCTTCTTGAAACGGACCCCAGGAATAGAGCAACTTCTTCACCATATCAGGATCCTTTAACCTGTTCAGTCCGACAGGCCGGTACCAGGCCCAGCTGACATTTGTTCATTTTGATCTTCTTATAGATAAGACTGAAACACTGCAACATTTTTTGTTTTTGTTTTACAGCTGTAAGCTAGAACTCCACCTGACATGTCGGACTCTGCCAGAAGGATGCTGTTTTTGGTCACACCCCCTAATGGCGACATCATTGGAAACTAACTTATCTTTCCAA
>NW_015151420.1:25728-28108 GCF_000732505.1 Cyprinodon variegatus
TACGTCTGTTTGGATTCAGGAAGCTGTTGTTGTACAGGTAGTATCAAAATCATTCCTGCAATGCTGTTTGTTGTCTAGTAAGACTGCTGCCAATAGACTTTTTTCTTGAAACCTGGAAATAGTCCCCTGTTGAAAACGTTCACTTCCAGTGGCTAGTGCTTAGCATTAGACCACAACAAAATGGCTGAGTCTAAAAGCAACTGTTTTTGCCCGGTCCCAGGTTGCTCATCTTGGGCAAGAAAGCCACCATATAGCTTTTTCAAAGGAAGCAGTGGGTGAAGGCAGTGAGACGTGATGAGAGTTCAGACTTCTGCATAAAAAAGGCAGTACTTTTGCGTGTAGCCGCCATTTCACACAGGATCGTTTTGTGTCGAGATCCATCATCAGACACCTAAAAAATGGAGCTGTTCCAACTCTGTTCCCAGCCACAGGCCTTCTCCTGGGCGTGTATATTTTTTTACTCTAACTCCACCCTTTCACTGAATTACAGGGTCTGAGAAGTAGATAACTGTTCTCTTTAGATCTTAATATCCAAAAATCATGACAGAAAGAATATTGTAGTACAAAGATTGATGTTTAAAAAGGAATTGTAAGGGACCAGCCAACGAATGGAATGATGCTTTACTAGGTATTAAAGATTAATTATTTATTATGCACATCTAAAACAAAGATACTGATATATTTTGAAGTTTTTAACAGCACTATATATATATTTTTTTTTTTTCTTGTCATAATCAGGGTCATTGGGTTGGTGGGGCAGCACCCTAGCGCCCTCTATTAGCCTGCCACCACTGCCTCCAAGAGACAAAATCAAGGAGGCCATTGGTAACAGAGATTTAAAGGCATCCGCTTAAATGTTGCTGATTTTATCCTGTAGATATCTGTGTTGTTATCTTTCACACTGAGATTTCACTGACAAGTTAAATGTGATGCTATCATAACTGATAGCATCAAGGTAACAAACCAAAATGCCAGTATTATTTGTACATTAGTTATTCAGCATTTGCCTATTTTTAGGATATGCTGTCAGAATACCAATTTAGCATATAAAGAAAGAAGTGAAAATGTGAATATTTGATCATTCCTTTTTTCATGATGTAGCTGCCGGTCTGCTTGTATTAATATTTAATCACTGGGTGAAATGTTGGAGGGCAGCTAGTTGGAAAACAGACAATAGAGACGCTGGCTTCAGTCCCATTACAGACCCAATATTGTGACGTACTGTGATTGGCATGGCTCACTTTGATCATCCTGCTCTGGGACCCTCCACTGGCTCGTTAAAAAGGACACCTGGTGGCTGATTAACTAAGCTGAGCATGTCATTACGTTCACACAGTTCAGGAACAGCACAAATGGAGTTGGCTGTTTTCCAAGTGTTTTGCCAAAGTCTGGTCAACGGACAAATACCATTTCAAAGCAATCTGCCTGCTAGAACCCAAATAAGCATGATGTTTCCAACAAGCGGAAGTGTGGAGAGTGGTGTTTGGACAAATTAGACATTCAGTCCTAATGAATAGCATCTTCCTTGTGCATTTCAAATAAATTAAAATTAAAGGCAGCAGGTCTCCTGCTGCCCTCACATGATTTCAGTCCTCAAAAAATGTCAAATACCAGCCAGTTGACCGGAGATGTTTAGAGATGAATTTTACATTTGTTAGAAATATACTGTCACTTAAACCATGTACATATATTATAAAAAAACAACATCTAGGCAAAAAATATTGAAAGCCCATTTTTAACATGAAAAGCCTTCTAAAGTCTGGCTAGCAGATGTGTCAAGTAATAGAGTTCAAATACTTTACTGAGTGGTGGCCTAGAGGTTACAGCATAGAGCATAAAATCCTGAGGTTGTGAGTTCCAAACCCACTGTAACTCTGGGTCCCTGAGCAAGGCCCCTAAACACTGCACTGCTCCACAAGGGGATGGGTTAAATGGAGGAAGTGAAAATTATTATGCTGTACTTGTGAGAGTGTAATGACATCAAAATGCTGGTTACCTTAGTTCTGCTATCTATACTTTATTGTAGTATTTATTTTTTAGACAACTTTTTACTTCTACTCCTGACATTTTTTTTTTTTTTTAGATTATCTCTCGTTACTTTAATTTCATTTTAGCTTGTTTTTATGATGGCATGTTGGTATTAAAAAAATAAAAACATCAAAATAAGTTGTTCATCCAGACTATTAATCTGCTTTGTACCAAAATAAAGAGTCGTCCAAGGTGATGCAAAGTAAATTTTGAAACTGTTGTCATTAGTTATAAAACTAAGTAAAAAAATAAGTATAAGGAAGTTATTATCCAGAGTTGTAGAAAACTTTTCCTTTAATAGGGTAGTGCAGTGACCAGTTGTTAAGGAAGAAAATATTCTTAAATAGTTAAC
>NW_015151420.1:29803-44259 GCF_000732505.1 Cyprinodon variegatus
AATTAGTGGAAAAAATTGCAGGGGGGAATTTAAAAAAAAAGTTTAATAAACCAAAACTTTCGCAACCCCTATGCAGTACCTTCGTGAACCCCCTAGGGGTCACAGACTACCTGTTGAAGACCTCCGGTTTAAAGCATCTGTCCTTAACATTTTTTCCTACATTATTTTTTGATTTTATACATAAAAAAGTTTAGTTTTAGACTTTTACTTGAGTGAAAAGCTTAAGTTGATACTCTAACTTCTACAAAAGTGTTTTTAAACTGTAGGATTTATACGGCTACTGCAGTAATAAACAGAAAATACTTTTGAAACCTCTGCCAGGTAGCGTTTCGATTAAAGTGACCATTGTTCCGTTATTTCCAAGAACAGTCCCAAGCTTGGACTCCCTGTCCCTAGAAACGTTGTAAAATTTTTTTTTTTCATTGAAGGGTAAAATGTTAGGTGTAGACTGTTATTACGGTAGAAAGAGCACGTGCACATGAAACAGCTGTTACGGTAGCTGGCTGCAATGCTGTTCATGTAAAGATGAGGAAGGGAGCATATAACTAAAAACAGAAAGAAGAAGCAGAAGATCATTGTCTCATTTAATTGATCCATTTTATTTTGAGTAGGCTGATCATTGTGAAAAATGTTTAGTTTGACTAAACTAAGCTAAACCAAACAAACTAAAAACATTTAGTCTGACTTATGAATCCTATGAAGTACAGTTAATGGAATAATAAAGGGTGGGGCAGTTTACTCTTCATACATTTTTCATCTTACGTTAAAATAATATACAAAATGGTTTAAACTCATTTTTGTTGTTCCAGAAACACAATTTTAAAAAAATTATACATTAGCCTCAAAGATCTTCCTCCCTACTACCAAATATATTCCCAGTCGAACTCCAGCCGAATAGCAGCAAACTCCCCTGCAAATCCCAGCAAATCCCCTCCATGAACCCAACATATTATTTTACTCTGACTCCACCCTTTCACTGCATTACAGGGTCTGACCAAGAGATGGCGCTTCTCTTTAGATCTTAACTCCACAAATCATGACAGAAAGAATATTTTAGTACAAAGATTGATATTTAAAAAAGGAATTGTAGGGGACCAGCCAAGGACCGGTCAAGGATCTATAAAGGAAAGTGGGGACATTTTGAATGGCTACTTCTGTAATGGTTATGCTTCCTTGCTGTGGAGGCATTTATTTTGAATGAACTTAACCAATGCTGCAAAGAAAGGTATTCAGAGGATTGTTCACAGAAGCACAAAGTACACATGAAACCTCAACTGAGTCATCAGTACCAGAATTAAACCCTTCCATGAGGAATAAGTGCAGAACAGTGAGAAATATAATTTTGAAACATTCTCCTTAGAGTCAAAAAGAATTATATTAAATGTGCCATGATTTTAGGACAAATTCTGACAAGTTAAATTCCAATGACAGGAAGTCACCTACAACCACAGCTTGGGAAAATATCATTCCAAAGGCCACATCTGAAGTGACTGTTTTACTGTCAGAGCAGATTATTTATCTTACTGACATTAGCCCAACTGCCACTGGTCATTTGAATCTCCCCCCCAACTCTGGCACTACGTTAGCCATTAAGTCTGTAGTCAATCACTCCACCCAGCTGGTAGGCAGCCAACGGCATTTCATTTGCAGAACCACTCAAGCTGTGAATGTCCATTTCTCTCATGCTTCTGGTGTGTTCAGCTGGACATAGGTAGCTGAGCACATATGGAAGCACTGCAGGCTGGGCAGCAGACGAATCAACTCACAGGAGGAAGGTGCTATATGAACTTGTAAATGTTTTCTGTCCTTTGATTATTGACCAGTAGTAAGTTAAATGGGTGCCTAAGCTACATGCTAGAGGGTGAAACTCTAGTGGATTTTCTCACCTATGCCAAATAAAAAAAGTCTTGTCCATCCAAGACCAGGATGAAAAAAAAGATCCTGTGCCATGATCCCACTGCTGGTAAAGTGTCTCTCACTGCCATTTAAGTTGACTTCTGCTGCTGTACCACTACCATCTTTCTTTTCTATGAATTTAAGTCCATATTTTTAGCTATACGCTGCAAAAACGATCTAGAAATGAGCACGAATGTCTTAAATTAACTGTATTTACCCTTAATTTGACGAGGTAAATAAGATGATTTGCTAATATGTACTTGAAATGGCACAATGCAATTTTTTTGTCTTATTTTAAATGTGAACTTTCATGTTCCATTGGCAAAGTGTCTCACTTACCTCCTCAATTCAAGAAAAATTGCACTTTAAGGAAAAATGACTAATTTAGATTTCAGTTTTTTGCAGTGTAGAAAAATAAATGTGATTCAGTTTATTTATTTAGTGCCAATTCACAAAACATCTAATCTCAAGGGACTTTACAGAGACAATACTGTCAGCTTGGGTAGGAAAACCAGTCGATTGCATCCAGTCATTGACTTTCTAGACATGCTCCCCATTAATAAGTCCTTGACTCTTCAACAATCCCTCAAAGCCTAACTTATGCGTAACGACAGCAGCGTAATGCCCATTATATGCCACAAGCCAGTGTCCTGAGGGAGGCAGCAATGCGACCGGAAGCGCCCAGCCTGCATAAAAAGATTTCTTTTATCGCAGTATTAACCTAGCTGCCTTTTACTGCGCGCCAAAAAAAAAAATAAATAAATAAAAAGAAAAAAGAAAGAAGGTTTGGAGTCCAGCAGATTCAGCGTGATGGCTCCTAGGAAGTTTATTGGTGGTTAGCGTGAACACAGGGAGGATCTATCAAACTCACCTTTTGGCTCACCCTATGATAGGGATGAAGTCTGGAGGAGAACTGACAGTTCCTCCTGGTAACCCCCTGTATACCCAAACGCTGCCAATACACCATAATACAGTAGCTGTAAGTTAGAAACATGTTCAGCGGTCATCTGGAACACGGTAAATACGTTGATATGCGTTGGAGTTCTATCAATTTCTTGATAAGTTATATATATAACTCATTGTCATGATCTTATTCAGTGATCTGACCCACATGCAGAAAACCACTCAGAGGAACCAGGTGAAGTTTTAACAGTTTTATTAAAAACAAGTTGGGGTGGGTCAAGAGCTGCTCAGTGGGTTGAGCTTCAATTTACAAAAGGCAGAAAAAGCAACTGGACTCATGTTTCCAGAAAAGGTTTTTTTCCCTGAATCCAGTCGAGTCGGTGTGGGTTGTTCCAGAAATTGGTTGGCTCGTTGGAGGGCGGACAGGGTTTACCCAGATTAAGGTGTTTCCTTGAGGAGCGGAGGAGCTGACTGCCACTTAGATTTCCTTTGGTACTTGAACGGCTCTTGTGGAGATGAAATCCCCTGCTCAGTGTGAAACTCAAACAATCCTTTCGGTGAAAAGTGGGTCCAAATCTCCAGTTTGAATCCCCTGCTCAGAATGAAGCTCAAACGATCCTTACAGGGGGGAGAAGGTCCAAAACATCCAGTTTGCAGGATGATTTCCTGCCGAGAGAGAAAACACAAAAGGGAGAAAACACAAAAACACAACCCACACAAACTGGATTCCTAACAATCATAGGTTTTAGAGAAACTAGAAGCCACAACTTATGAGTGACTTATGCTTAATGTATGTCAACAATCAGAACACTTGCCTGTAACTTATGGCCCACGTATGGCATATGCAGGCATTCGGCATGCTCAATTTTCCAAGCGTACTAGCCATATATTGGCATGTGTCAGCGTGTTTCAGCGTACATCAGTGTGTTCAAACTTATATAAAAAGTACCCATTACTTATCAAAGTATGCCAGCATTTTTGCAAGATCTTTTGTATGTCCGGCATACGCTGGTCTAAATCGTCAAGGTGAGACAGGAGCTTTCCTTGAGCTTGCCTGCTGCTGACCAGCCTGACGCCTTACCCTGCTGCCTCCCTTCATGGCTGTTTTTTCTCCTCTGGATTATCAGAGGAGATCGAGATTTAGATCAAATTAAAATTAAAGAAGTCTGTGCATTAAAGAAGTGCTGTGAGTCGATTGACAAGTGCTAGGGACTGTCTTGTGACAGTCCAATGTTCCTCCAAAGGGGTGCCACATATTTTGAGAGAATTATGGAGCTCCTAACTGGATGGAGCAAGAAAAAGTGAAGAAACAAACTTTTTATTGCGATATTGTGTCTGGGCAGACCTTGTCCAGAAGTTTGAAGTGAAATTTACGCTAAGTGGAGCTTGCTTAACGTCATTAGATCACATCCCATTATGTCACTGTGTGGGTGATTGGTGATTGACTGGCTGCTGATTGTATTGGTGCTTGAGGCTGGTCGCGCTGTCAAACACATGATCTTGACTGAATAAATCAGTCTACTTCTTTGCAGAACTCTCTGCCATACTAAGGTTAACTGCTAGTCCTGCTGTTCTGGTCCATCCCCTCTGCCCTGCAGCCAGCTGAGGCTAGTCACCACTTGCTTTTACTATTAGCTGGTGAAACTGCTACAAATCTGAGATTTAATTTCCTCCCATTTCAATGCCCATATCAGAATACTGATGATTAGTGTTATATTTTTTAAGGTGGAATTAATCTGAGCATTTGTAAAACAATCTAAAAATTCAATTCCCATTGCTGTTACACCAACACTGCTACTAATTATTGCCGTTTGATTAATTGAATCTTGATGGTGAAATAATCCCAAGATTAGATTACTGATTTCTTTTTTTTTTTTTTTTTACTATTGCTTGTTCTAGTAGATTTTGGTCAATTCAGTAGTTATTATTAGGTGCTGTACCAGGAAATTGTCCATTTAATACATTTCAAACAGATAAAGTGTTATTGTCTGTATTTTTTCTTATCAGGAAAAACAAATGCCAGGCTCTACTACACCCTTAGCCAGAAATTATGTCTAAAAGGGATCCATGATGATTTGAAAATGTGAGCGGTTGTAATTTTCCCATTGATCTAAAATTTGCTATTTATATGTAAAAAAAATCATAATTACTGTACTTCACAAACTATATGGCTTTGTTATATTCTTCACCCATGGATGTCACCATGTTTCCCTGTTGCAATGCATGCTGGGTAGATGTTGCATTATGTCCTACTGGACTGGGACCTGCAGAGTAAACACAGGAAGGCTAATATTAGCAGAAATGTTTTTTATCATATCTGTTGGAACAAACAAATGTGATGGGCTTGTGACCTACTATTTACTATATTAGCTAGAGCTAACACCATTAGCAGGAGCTAATGTGGAATCAAAATCTGTTTAAATTGATAACGAAGCATCTTTCAGTCATTGTAACTGGGCATTCAAATATATCTGAACAAAAAATTAGATTGATGTTTGAGCTCTGCTTTTTTTTAGTGTAGTCCTGTTTCCCTGACTGTCTGGATGTGCTCTCTTCATCCTCTGACATGGGAGGAGGTTCTGGGCCCGTCTGCCCGGTTGTGTGTTTCCTGTCGAGATGGTTGACAGTCAAATTGATTCAAAGTTTTCTATCTAAGGAAAACCAGTGGATTGCATCGACTCATTGACTCAAGGTAATCCCTCACACTAAGCATGCTTGTAGCGACAGTGGAGAGGAAAAACTCCCTTTTAACAGGAAGAAACCTCCAGCAGAACCAGGCTCAGTGTGAGCGGCCATCTCCTGAGGCCAACTGGGGTTCAAGGAGACAGAAGCAGAGATACAAAAAGCAGCTGTAGAAGGAGCACATCCAGCCAGTCACAGTCAGAGAAACAGGACTACACTGAAAAACAGGCCGATCTCGTACACCTATCAGCAACATAGCTTAGCATCTTCTCTTTACTTCTCCTCAGCTTGATGTATTTTGGGTTTTTAATGGACTGAACTGAGATGGTCTTGGAAAAATTTTGATTCCTGTATAATGTGAACTATGTCTGTTGTGCTTTAGTCAAACACTTTGCATTATTACTCACTTAGAGCATACCGATCTTTAATCTAAAGTATTCCAAACATTTCATGATGCATTTGACTTTATCACTCTTACTTTTTTGTAGTTGGTACATTTGTTTATGTTTCTTTTGCTTAGTAGATTAATATTGATATATATAATATTAAATTACTCCACTGATTACAATTTTCTGAGCTTCTCTTATAATTTCATTTGACAGTAACAAGGTTAGTGCTGATTTTAATGAACTTTAACTGCGTTTCTCTGGCTGATATCGACTGGAGGTCCCTCCCTGGAAAGAGAAAGAACTAATCCTTCAGCTGTTTCTGAAAAATGTAGACTGTTTTGTTTTTCAAATTTCATAAAAACAACCAAAAACAATTAGATCATGTATTTAATATATAATAAAACTGAATCAGAGACTATTCACTCCTCAATTCCCTTTGTATTTGTGATGCACAAAGTAATAGCTCGAATCAATCATCCACTGTAAAAAAACAACAGCTTGTATTCATAGCTGACAGTCTCTCTAATTGCTATCAGCGGAGTTTAACACCTACAGAGACCAACTTTCTCTGATTCATTTCTCTTATTTCTTTTGGGCTTAGATGTATGGAGTTTGTTCTGGTGTTATTTTAGGGACCTTTCTTAGATGATTATAAAAGGAAAAGTCATTTTGCTTCTAATCAGACCTCACCACCAGGTTTCCTATCAGAGGATGTGTCACAGCGAAGCTTTCAGCACTTATTTATTGCCACATGTCTGGGCATGCTTTAAAGCTCATTTTCTACTTCTCAGAAGAGGGATTTATTTCCATTTTTTTTTCAGCTTTTATTCAGCATTTAAGTCCACCTCTCTTCAACTGATATCAGCTGTAAACTTAGTTTATTAGGAGCTTACAGCTTGCGATGGAGTGAAGATGCTGTATAAATTAGTGTTGTTTATCGTTGGAGATGGCAGAACATCCGTGCATTAAATTGTTTACCCTTTTAGAAGCATTTGTCGCCAACAGCCAATGCAATGCAGAGACAGTTTCCCAGAGATAAAAAAAAGCACAAACCTGCAACTTTGGAAAGCTATGCTTCATTTTAAAACCTTTGTCACATAAGACACCCCCCCACCCCCATCTGCAATTTTTACTAGCATGCAAACCACGTTCGTATAGTGATCATATAAGTTAAGATGACTAATGTATTTACATTAGTTATTGATTATCTAACATTTCGGATAATTTATTCTCCAAATATGATTTTAGAAATACCTTGAAATAATAATAAAAAAAAATTTAAATGCAGACTCTCTACCAGGATTGTATTTATTAAACTATCAAACCCACCTGCCACTGTGTGAATTCACACTTTTCCACTTAAAGTAATAACTACTTGTGATGCCCTTCCACAATGAAGAGCAATTATAAGCAATGTGCCTCTATGCATTATCACATTATGGTGTTTTTATTCAGCATGAAGAGTACTCTAAGGTCATGCCGCAGCATCTTAATTGTAGACTTTTGCTAGGCTGTTCAATTCAAAGTGGCCAAAACCTTAACATTCTAAAAAAAGGAACCACAGACCATTACGGCAGTGCAGTCATGGCTTTCATTTTATCTTTATTCCAAAAAAGTAAAAAAAACAACAACAATCCACTAGACTTGGTTTCCAAGTTTGAAGACTTTTCGCTTCCCATCCAGGAAGCTTTTTCTATTGCAATTGTCAGAAATAGCATTGAGTTTGAGGCTAGTAAAGGTTAATAAAGCCTCGAACCCCACGTTATTTTTGACAATGCTGGCTGCCACACATTTCATGACCATAGATCCACTGCAGCATCAGTATCAATACACTTATGGGGATTACGCTCCTCTTTAGGAAGGCTTGAGACTTCTCACTGCCGAAAACACATTCTCACAAATAAGAAATTGTCTATAAAATATCAGTTGCTGTCACTGTACAGATTAGCTGTTAAAAGAGCTGCTTGGTGTCGACGTTGAGGAGAAATAAAGCCGCTCTGCCTCACATTACCACAGACAGGAGAAAGTTGGTGTGATGTTTACTGAGAATGAGCATTATTTAGGTAAAAAAAGACATTGCGTATGATTTAGATAAACAGCATTACAACAGGAGCTCCAAAGGTTAATTTAGTGAACTTATAGATCAGCCAAGCACAGCCAGACTGATACAACGTGTACACAGGTAACAAGCTGGTTAAACTTGATTTGAAAGCTGGGACTAATGGGGTCGGCTTCATCATGTTAGAACCAATCAGATAACTATAGCTGTGGCGCAAAGAGCGTCATTCCAAAAAAGTTAAAAAACAATCCACTGGACTTTGTTTCCAAGTTTTAACCAGTGAATCCAGTTGATTGTAATTAAACTTTTTTGAAATTACTATGACCTGGATGACTGAGAATCTTCCCCATGATAATCCGAGCATCTATTTTTGTAATTTTGTCTATTAAACATTTTTAGCTTGAAAAAACTCTCTAATGAAGATTTCTATCAGTTTTGCCAAAATAAGTGTAGGATATAAGGTCTGCTCTCAAATACATTCCTAATTTTCAGCTTGTTGTCATGCTTGCAGAAAAAGGCTGCTGCACTATGGGTAACTCTGGCACTAAGAGTCACATATCCTAAAGTCCTGCCTCCCATGCTGTGATTGGTCAGATTTTACAGACTGAATTCCACCCCATTTAATTGGCCAGTTAAATATTATGTAGTCTTAATCTGTTCAAACCATGTACTCTTTTTCCTAAAGGTTTTCTTGCTGTCTCGATTTTAGAGCTTGTAAAATAAAATAATAAAATAAAATGTTTGCATACATTTCGTCTAAACGGAAGTTTTATAAGCTTGCAACTTGGCTTAAGTGGGTGTATCATATTTTAATACAAAGTTGACCCTTGGACTTTAACAGTAAGTAAAACAATGTCAGAAATAGATTATAAAGAAAATAAAACTTTTAAAAAATATCACAATGAAACTTTAGCATAGAGAAGAAAGGAGCCTGATCTTTTAGTTATCAGGCTCCTCCATCCGGTCAGTTTGCTTCGTCACAAACCATGAACCAATCTGACTGGATGATCTGATTGATTTTCTCTGTAAAGAGCATTCAGATGACATTTATTGTGAATTGGCAGATAAACAGACTAAATAAATAAACAAATGTTGCTTTGTACAAAGAGTAAAATTGAAGCACCAGATTTTGAAGTAGTATTGAACCACAGTCCTCATCTTTGCCCAGAGAAGCAGTGCGGTGTCCGGTTGTTCTGGCGTCCGAACAATTGGAGACTCTTTGAATGCAGGGAATGAAAAGAGGAAGAATGGAGCTGATTTGTAGCACGTTTTGTGCAAAGAGATTGGATAATCTATAGGAAGGGATTTACATTCATCTCTTTAGCGCTGCCGACATGGCACAGGAAATATTTACCGTATAAAGGCATCAGCTGAACGGCACTCAAACCTTCTTGAATTTTGTAGCAGTGTGCATGAATTAACCGAAAGATGTCGGTCATGATTTAGTAAGTCAACATGCAGAGAGCGATTATCAAAAACGTTGATGAGAAGGACTGCATTCCTTGCATGCTGTACACATAAAAGGCCATTATGTGTCTGGGCTTTGCATATTTATGACGACTGTACTCATGCTTCAGTGAGACGCCTGCTGAGCCTCCACATGGAAAAAACCTTATTTCACTCCATAAAGATTAAGCCAACAATTTGCATGGTAATCCCCAGTAACATGGAGTCAGAAGCATCTAAGCAGGGGAGCAGCGAGTGGTCAGGGGTCTTCACTCATAACAAAAGTGCTTACAGTGGCTTGAATGGAAAATTAATTGCTCCTTACTGTGCTCCTTATAGCTCGATAAGAAGCTTTAAATCATTGGAAAATTGTTTTCTCCTCCTCTCAGCCAAAACAGCGTAGTGATTCTGCTGCGCACACTGCTCCCGAAGGGAAACATCAAAAGCTTCAAAGGGCAGCTTTAGCACCCTGACCATGATCATTTACTGGAAGGAACATGAACTTTACAGCTGACAGTGCTAATCTGCAAAAAGAAAGTTCTGCTTTTGTCATGAAATTAAAGTGATTGCACTAATGGCTGTACAGGAGTCTGACAGCAGAGGCTGTACACAGTGTGGATATCAAAGCGGCAAAGATTCAACAAGAAGAGCTATCTAACCCCCCGGGAGATGCAAAACAAGACAGGCAGAGAACTTAAGTCAATGAGATGTGAAAAATCCAGTATTCCAAGAGACAGGCTGACATAAAAATATGCTGCCATGGTATACACATGTATTTTGGAATTAATAACCTTAACAGCATGGCGCTTCAGATCTGAGGGGAATGAGAGATAAGGAAAATAAAAAAAGAAAGCTGATAGTGCATCTGCAGTTAACCACATTATTGTGGTATATTTCTGCTTCTGCAAAACAAAACAGCATTGCTCTATCTTCCTACACTGTCTAGTTAAGGGTTTTGTAGATTCCCACTAAGTCAGAACAATTGTCATGATTTTCTGATTTGAAATAATCGTGTTTCTTGTACCAACACCTAACACATGGTCAGAGTGGGAAACCGATATTAGGATGTGGTTCATCTTTCTAAAAAGTTTCAGTTTAAGTCCATGAGGCAGACACCCTGTCTGCTTTTAAGGCTAGGCTTAAAATCTACCTTTTGATAAAGATTACAGTAATCATATTATGCTGCTATAGACTTAACTACTTTATTTATTTTTTTTAACTATTTTATAATTTTTTTCTAGTTTACTTAAAGCGTACCTCCTTTAAATATGTTTAAATGTATATTTCTGAGTAATATACAGCCTAATCGACTCTTATTCTTCATTCACACTGCAAGCAGCAGGAGCAGCATAAACGTGCGTGCTGCTTCATTTTTGATGCTTCTACAAGTTTAGTTCTGATTTGCAGCTGAAGCATCTTTGCTGCTCTATCTGCAAGGTTGAAAAGTGGTTCTGATGGGTGGAGTTACCCTATCCTTTCTTTGCCTGTAACAATTGCAGCTATATTTGCTGTGATCAGTGGGTAAAAAGTAGTTTTAATGTGTTTTTAAGTGACAAAGTCCACCTCTTTGTTGTTTTCTGCTACTTTTCGTGGTGGCTGGAAGGCCTTTTTCACTGTTTGCATCAGTGGTGTTGTGTCTGTCTCCCTGTCAGCTCCCTGATCATCTTCTCTAATTCGTTGTGGTGCGTCAAGCAGCAAAAGTTCAGTTTTTCAAAATCCAGCAGCTGCTGCTTCTGAAGTGCGTCATGAGGGGCAGATGCTCAGAAGCTCATGAGGTGCTGCTTCAGCTGCTCAGATGTGCTGCAAGACCTTTGCTGCGCCTTAATACTCGTCAACCATTGACTTTTCCAGTAAACTAGCTGCTTACGCTTCCTCTGCTTAGTAGTGTCGTTGTTGGGTCTGCTGAGCTGAGTGTCCCGCTTCTGCCTGTGTGGCTGCGGCTTCCTGCCTCTGCAGGCTGATTGCTCCTAACCTAAACTCGTAACCTGGAGTTAGTGGAACTCTTCAAAAAGGAGCCATTTTCCTGGGACAGGCGTCGGAGGATTATGTCCCTCAACATGGTAAGAAGCCAGCCAAAGTTCTCTGCAGTTCCTCGTTCTTTGTGTCCCTGCTAGAGTCCTGCTACGGGTCGGGTACCTGCGGGTCCCCGACGTGTCACCCGCTAAAATGCTCTTTTGCGGGTGAAAAATACATAAAGAAAAATAAACGGGTCGGGCAGATATTTTTTTAGTGCGGGCGGGTAGTTGGTGATTTTTTTTATGCGTGTGTGTTGTTATGGACATCAGAAATGTTATATTAATCAGGCACTGGGGTCACCCTTGTTGTAGCTTAAAGCCCTGCCGGCAGTGTGGGCTTCCCTCCAAAAAGGCCACAGTCAGTGCATACTCGTCTGCTGCAGTGTTAATGGCGCTGTTCTGCAGCGCAGCGTACTATAGCCTATTACTTGATGTGTTAACGGGTCGGGTTCGGATTTGAATTGAAGATATCCGCGGGTTCGGTAGTCATCCTAACGGGTTCGGGCGGGTGCGGGTTGGTAAAACTCGACGCGTGCAGGACTCTATTCCCTCCCCTCACCCCAGTCAGCCTCAGCAGATGGCTGCTCACACTGAGCCTGGTTCTGCTGGAGGTTTCTTCCTGGTCAAAGGGAGTTTTTCCTCTCCACTGTCGCTACAAGCATGCTTAGTGTGAGGGATTGCCTTTGAGTCAATGAGTCGATGCAATCAGNTCGAGCTGTCGGATTTTGTTTCGCGCTGTGTTTGGGGTAAACGTGATGACGTCGTGTCGCAACCAGGAAATGCTCCAAAGGCTAGACCGTCCCATTTACCAACGGCTGAGGATTCTCCGGAGCAGCCTACCAAGTCTGGGTCCTCCGGAGGCTAGGTAGGCTGCGTCCTCGGAAGTACGCAGCCTGCGAATTGAGACACAGCCAGTATCAGGAGACCACTCTATCTTGTGATTCAGTCAAGAGGAAAGCTCTGCCTTGTGATTACAGCCAGTAGAGCATCCTGTCTTTATGACCTGATCAATTGTCCTGTCAGAACAATACTGTGTTTGTAACCATGTGTTATGTTCTGTTAATAAAACGCTCCGCAGAGGAGGTTCGGTGGGAGAGTGTTTGAGTCTTGGATGCAACTGTTTCCCCTCCTGCAGGAGCTGTTAGATAATCCCTTACTGTGTATTTCAGTTCTTCTTCTTTGACAAACCTACATTTTTGAACCCAACAGTATACACTATACAAAATCACAATACCTCTGCTGGATTCCACCGGGTTTCCACCTTAGTTCCCCTAAGCTCAATGGACCCCACCCCCCACCCCCCCCATGTTCTGCTCAGACCTGTAAGACCTGTTCATGGTTCATGATCCTTTGCATTAATCCAGACCTCTTCCCCAACATTGATGCTCCTGGTTCTTGTATCCAGACACAGCAATTGTTTTTCTCCCTGTTAGTATAGTAGACGCTTGTTACGCCAGAGACCAGGGTTCGATTCCCTGATTGGGAGCTTGGATATTTGGGGAGTGGCAGCCTAGTGGTTAAAGCATAGAGCTTTGAGCCCCACTCCCAAAGATAAGGGTTTGTCCTCGCCAAGAACATACTTTGCAAGGACATGAGTGCCTACTCACATTCTAATGACTTCAGACTCGACTTCAGAATCTTCTCTCCTCCTGTAGATTCGACAGATGCAATAAAATGCTAACCAACCAATGAGCAGAAGTTGACTGTACTTAAAAATATAAGTAATTAAAAAATAAAGTTGAAGATTATAAAGGACAAAAAAATAAATAAGTTAAATATTACAAAGGCAAATAAATAAAGAAGCTAATTAAAAGAGTTATATACATTTATGTCTCACTGTATGGTTTAATTTCTACTTACATTTATTTGTTTATTGTATTTTTGGTGGCAATTAATTGTATGCTTATATATTTATTGAGCATTTATTTATTTCTGTATTTATTTTTAAATACGGCAGAGTTGATCCTCCATAGTTGCCTGCATGAAAGAGTGAAAAACACAAAACACTACTGGGCTTACCCATCAGTCACACAGACTCCTTTATCTTCATTCCTTCTCCAGTAGAAGCTTGCTAGGAAGCGTAGTAACTCCTACCTGCTCTGCTGCACTGCACCATGACAGACAGCCCTGCTACATCTTTTTTGTGTCAAATGATGGAGCAAACATATGATTATCTAAAATCCAGACAGGAAGCTCTCTATTTTTTCTTATAAGGAGCTTCTATAGCAGGGATTATATACTATCAAGGTGACTTCTAAAGGCAAATTAATTACTTGATTGTATGGAGAGGTAATAAAAGACATCATTAGATCTAGTTTATAAAAACAGCTTAATCAAACAATTCTTTTCGCTTCCAAAGTATGCACCACTTAGCGTTGGTCTACAGCATTCAATCCAATGAGATAAATGGAAATCTGCAGCTGCAGCAAATGTATGTCTATTGCAAGCAGAAGCCATGCTGTCTCTATGACAGACAGTGAGCAAGGATATGTTAGCATTTATAGGCACCCTTAGAATGATCAGAGCTTTGTCTAGCCCACAGATCCACACTGTTAAATGATGCGTAAAGAAATTGTTACAAGCTGGTTAAAACAAGTCTGGAACACCAACAGACTCTGTAACATAAGTGCAAATGAATGTTTTAGTACAAGCACTGATATTAATACATAATACATGACACCATCCCTCTTGTATAATGTGAAGATGTATAATTAACAAGTTTAAAGACACACGATCCAGTCGCACACACTCAAAGAAAACACATATTGTATTTCTACTCATATTTTTTTCTAACTGCATTTCTTTTGAACTCTAACATGTACTTCAGCTCTCACTATCAACCTATTTATTCCTGATAGAAACCTAAATTTGATTTAGGTTTAGATTTGCATCAAACCTCTTAACCTAAACCAAGGTGTGTTTAATTTGGGCTTGACTTTAGTATCTCTAAGGCGTGCTGTTTTTCAAATGGTTTGCAAAATACAAGAAAAGGTCCTCAATAGGTCATAAAAACAAGTACACACCCACGCAGTTGAATATCTTCATCTTTAAAGGCACCAAGTTCTG
>NW_015151420.1:46157-57075 GCF_000732505.1 Cyprinodon variegatus
TTGGTTCTGGGTTACCCCTTCTTAAAATATTAATTTAATTCTCTAAAGTTGAGAACAAAAAATTGGTCAGACTTCACCAAACGTTTTAGGTCTTTGGTTAGTTTCAGGCATCAAGTCTGACTTTAGAAAGGAATTAAGTGCACATACATGAAGAAAGGCCAACACAAAAGAGAAAGAAAGGATTTAATGTTAACTAATCATTAAGGGCTGCAGGGTAGCTAAGCCAAAAAAGAGTGATAATGTAATGTTATACAGTAAAATAACTTTTTTATTATATAATTTTAAGGCAGGCTGCTTAGTAGTGCAGTGGCTAGCACTGCTGCCTCACAGCAAGAAGGTTCTGGGTCTGATTCCCAGCTTTCTGCATGGAGTTTGCATGTTCTACCTGAGCATGCGTGGGTTCTCTCCGGATACTCCGGCTTCCTCCCACAGTCCAAAAACATGACTGTTAGGTTAACTGGCTTCTCTAAATTCCCCTTAGGTGTGAGTGTGTGCGTGAATGGTTGTTTGTCCTGTTTGTCTCTGTGTTGCCCTGTGATGGCTGGAGACCTGTCCAGGGTGTAACCGCCTCACGCCCGTAGACAGCTGGAGATAGGCACCCCCCGTGACCCGCTATGGATAAGCGTGACGGAAAATGGATGTATGAATAAACCAATGATCAGGAAGTGAATGCAGACATGTGAGGTTCTAAGAATGGAATAAGCAAAGAAACAACTTTTAATAAAAACAAAAGAAGTAAAACATTTAAAAAGTTCTCCTGGGAGATCTGGAGCTGTTTAGGATATTATCCCTCTTTATTAAACAATTAGTTTAGTCACAAGATTCTAAACTTCATGAATTTCGAATCCTTGAAAACCTGAAAGGCTTTGTAGGATTTTGGACAAGTATTTACATGATGCAAGTCAGCCTTGAAACATAAAGTGTCTCATGTGTGATGTATGATAAGTGCAGCATATTATTATTTTTTCCTCAGGTATGCAACTGAGCAAGTTTTATAGTTACATTTTTATGAAGTCACTACAGACAATTAAAGGAAATGAATACTTCTGCAAACACTGCGCTTCCAGTCAATGGTTTTTGATTCTAAGCCAGGTTCTTTTTTGGGCATATCTTCTTTGTCTAAATATCTTTGTCTAAATCAACCTTGAGTTGTTTCACACAGCTATATTCACACCAGATCAATTTTCTACAGTGGGTTCAAAGCAGACAGCATCAGTGAGTATCTGAGAGCAAGGGCATTAAGCAGAGAGGACAATTGGACCTGCTGTAATCTCTGTGTCCGGGGAGAAACGGCGGGGATTACTTATTAGCCCGTGTGCCTGTGTGTAGGTGTGTGTGAGATTACAGACATCACAGAAGGAGAAACAAATTAAGAGCAATGTTTTTTGGATGTTTTTAATCTTTCTCCTGAGACTGTTGCATAAGAAATTGTAATTACAGAGGCAGCCATGTTTAATATGCAAAAACAATCAGGAAAGCTTTAATAATTTCTGCAAGGCCCTACTGTTACCGTATTGGCCTGAATATGAGACGAGTTTTTTTTGTTAAAAACAATGTTAAAATGTGGTGGCTTCTTATAATTGGGGGCTTAGCCAATTATAGAGGCTGACGGTTGTCTGGGGTCGCTACACGAATACAACAGCAGAGGGCGCCATTTTTTTGTCAAGCCAGGGACTTCACTGTGGCCGCGGTCATCTTTCTATCAGAGAAGAGAAGAAGTGACAAGGATGCTACAAATGGAGAGTCGCTGCTCAGAACAGAGTGGAACAAAAGTCAGACAAGTTTACAGACATTTGAGGCAGAGTTATGACAACAATTTTAAAATAATGGTGGTCAACTGTCAGGTAGTAAAGAAATTGGAGTTACAGTAGTAGCCATTTAAAATTTCCCCACTTTCCTTGACGGTTCCTTGGATGGTCCCTACAATTCCTTTTTAAACTTCAATCTTTGTACTAAAATATGCCTTCTGCAGACCAGACCCTGTCATTCAGTGTACGGGTGGAGCCAGAGTAAAAAAATATGCAAGCCCAGGTGAAGGAGGGGGGTCACTCAATTGGCTGGAACTGGGCTGCCATTCGGCTGGCGTTTGACTGGGAAGGGCCATTTTGAATGGCTGCTAGTGTACAGAATGCAATGCCAAAAAAAAGGCACGTTCAAAAGACCGGAAAAATTAGAACAACAAAATAAAAGCTTATCAAACAATTGGAGGGTGAGAGTAGGAGTGACAGCAAGCCCAGGGAGGCAGAGGACGTCTCTGAATAAAAGCCTCATGCAGATTTTTGTGAACAAAATTCTAAAACCTTAACTCAATAAACAAAGTTCAGTTTGCATTCGAGATAAAGCGTTGCAAGATTTTAATTAAATGTGGCGTCACTCTGTTTTTTTCACTTTTTCTTGTTTAATTGCATTATTCTTTCAATTTAATATTATTTTAAAGAAATTCTTAAAACTTCAAAATAAAATAGTTTCTAATTTGTGTTATCAGTCTGGTTTTTTTTTTGGTCTTTTTACTTTGTTCCTAAAAACTGGTACTGGAAAGAGGGGGTCTTCTAATAATCAGGGTGTACTTATATCAGGGTTGGTATAGTATTAAAGCCAACTGGAAAACAGTATTGACATAATCTCACAGTTACCATCCCCATCATCAACCGAGCCGACATTAGCAGGACGTTTCAGTCACTCTGGTCAAACATGATGCAGGGATACAGCATTACGCATCTTGAGATGTTAATCCTGTGGGATTTTTGGTCAGTTCTCTCTTCCTTTAACCTCTACCTCTCTACTACTTTCCTCCTGACCATGTCTCCTGCACCGACAAGCTTTCTAAGACTAGCATAACAGCATATGTCCCCCAAAGCTAACTGCTAAGGTTATTTCTCGCTAATGATTGCAGCTTGGTTGAGGTGGATTTTAAAAACTCTCCTATCTTCTGATGGCCATACCGCCACTGATTAATGGACAAACACACTATAGGGTAATGATTACTGGGTTGCTTAAGAGAAACGTGTCATGTTATCATTTACTGACAAAAGTAATCCTTGCCCATCTTCCCATCAAAGTCCCATGTTACTGCCCACCCAAGTAAATAAAAATAAATATGGTGCTAAACACATCCTTACTTGTCTAAACAATTGCTCTAACTGTGGACTGTATCCATTTTGTCCAATGTATGAAAATTGAAAACGATGGATTTTTGTTTTGTTAGTTTGTTTGTTTGTTTTAATAAGGTGTGCAGGAGGTCAAACAAACATTCATTATGTTTCCAATGCTGTAACAATTTGTATGATAAAAACATTTATACATAAATTTGAAAATATCTTTCAACAAATATTTGCGTCATAGGCTGCGACACAGGTTCCAGCACGGCGCGGTGCCAGGCAGGTGGCTGTTGTAGAGTGGATTGCATCTTCAAACTCCACTACTGCTGCTAGTTTTGTTGCAAGAATGGAAACCCGTCCACTGATCGAAAAGGTAGCTTTGTTACGCAGGTACGTGAACTTTCTTCCATAACCCCCCATCCCCCCAAAATCATTAAAATAAAAATAACACAAAAAATCTGATTCCTTTATAGTGTTTCCATAGTTTCATAAATACAACAACATCTAATATATTAATATTGTAATGAAATTTAAGTTAAGGCATGAAATATCGTATAGCAAAGTGAATCCTTATAATATATTTAAGCCCATGTAGTCCTTTTTTATTGTAGACTAATATACTTAGAGCCCATGTTGCCATATGAGGCTTATATAAGTCTTTTATATTTTATTTTATAACATTTTTGTGGATCTAGACAGATTTCTTTTTTGTTTTTTTTGGTCCAATATGGCCCTTTGAACAGTTTGGATTGTAGACTACTGTTCTAGTCCATTAGTACGGGTTACTAAGCTAGCAAACATAAGGTTTTATAATAAAAGAATATATAAAAACGACGATAAAAAGGAATGGAAAAGTATAACATTAAAAAAGGATAACTATATTTAAAATAGAATGAAAACATACAAGTGTATTATCTCTTTTTCAAAGATGTGTTGTAGGCAGCGCTGCCAATATGCATGACACTGACAACATATTCAAACCCTGCTAGGATGTGGTTAGAGCCAGACCTGTGCATTCTGGAAATCAGATTAGATGTCAAAAGAGAAATCTGAGATCTCAACAGAAGGAAATCATTTCCCAATCTGAGAAAAAAAGGATGAGATTAAAAACAGAGTTAATGATCCATCAGATTCTGAGACTTCAGCAAACAAAGAGACCATGGAGGGGTAAGGAAACAAGTGTGCAAAGACAAGGTAGCAAAGATTCCTCCAACATGATGGAAATCGCTCATCGTTTCTCAGCTCAAGTGCATTCTGACAGATGGAGCGGCGCCTTTAAAGAAAACTGTTTGAGTGTCTGCTCTGCTTCTTTCTCTGATATAAAATCACTTTGATATTTTTACAGCACTGAGTTCTGGGTCACTCTATAGAAATCTACCCATAAAAAACAACAACTTTAAGTTTCTGCATAAAATACTGGCGACAGAAAGCTCAGAAAGTAGCTGTGCATCAACTGACAGACGGCCAGAACATTTGGAGACAGTCTGTCACAGAAAGATTTCTCTCATTGTACTTGCAATTATCCCAGTGTGATAGTAAAGATGGTGTCTTTGACAGCGAACTGGGATTCAGTCTGATTAATCTGGGCTTAAGCGAAGCTCTTTATTAGATAAGAGTATCAGTTTAGCCTGTTTTCCATTGAACAACAGTATGGCAGGCATTAACAACAGGCTGGAGAGGATGTTGCATGAGCATAAAGAATCAAAGGGTAAAGGAAAAGCAGAAGGTAATTAATCAGTGTGTGTAGTGGGCATGAAACAATGACACACCTCAGACTGCGGAGCACTAGATTTGCATTTGGTGTTAAGTCTGTTTAACTTTGTCTGATATTATATTTGTTTGTCAGAGTTTGCAGAATGCTGAATTTCAGCCCATTAGACTGAAACTATGTTTTTTCAGTCATGCTGACCTCTTGGAGCTCTTTACCCTAGGACCACATTTACAGTAGCAGCCATTCAAAATCACCCTTCCCAGTCAAACACCAGCCAAATGGCAGCCCACTCCCCTGAGACTTCCAGCAATATCCCCTCCAACTTAAAGCCCCTGGCCTTCTCCTGGGCGTTCAGATTTTTTGCTCTGAATTACAGGGTCTGACCAGGAGATGACGCTTCTCTTTAGATCTTAATTTCTACAAATCAAGACAGAAAGAATATTTTAGTACAAAGATTGATGTTTAAAAATGAATTGTAGGGGACCAGCCAAGGACCCATCAAGGAAAATAGGGAAATTTTGAATGGCTAATACTGTAACTGATCACACCCAGAAATATTCATAAATAGAAAACTTGTGCTTATTAACACGTGAGCAGAGAAGGCAGAAATCAAACCAACAACTTCCAAATGGACAGACACTCCTGTGGGATGACACCAAAAAACTACTTTCCAGCTAACAAACAGCACCAATGCAAATTTTAGCCCAAAACATGGTGGTGGCAGGATCATGCTGAGGGGCTCCTCTGTTGTCAGGTGAGAGAAGATGAATAAAGCTTAAATAATAGAGAGAAATCCCGGAGGTACCTGGCTCATCTTTCTGCCAACAAACAACCAGAGTAGCAACTGAAGCTGAAATGACCTTTAACCCCTTAGGAGTCTTAGGAGGAAATTCCGCCTGAAATTACAGCTCCCAAACTATAAATTGGAAATACAGTTTGCATTTCTGTGATAAAAAGGCATTGAGGAACATGTTTCAGGTGGAACCACTATTTCAAATGTCACCATGTCTGATTTATTATAGTGGTAAAACAAAGAAAAAAAACAAAAATTTTCGCCGAAATTTATTTTCCAAAATAAACATTACAAAACACCATGAAACCCCATTTGAAACTCTGGATGAAGTCTTCGACTTTGTAGATCCACATCTTGACTATAAGTCAAGAAAATTTGGACTGAATAGGTTGAAGCATGTTTGTTCCACAAAGGTTTTAGATGTCAGTGTGCTAGGCGGAAATGCAAAAATTGCAAAAAATGCATCTTTTTACACAGTATTTGTGAAAAAATAATTTTGAAACATGTTTTAGAAATTTTAAAGCCCCATTTGAGAGGCATGTGGATGAAACACCATGTGACTGTGTTTTGGCCATTTCTATACATAGATAAACATGAGCAGGTGTCAGTTGGGCCCTGTACTGGACCCACCGGATATAAGGGGTTAACATTTTATGGCTGTAATTTGACAACAAAAAAAAAGAAAGTGTTCAATGAGTTTGATAACCTTTAAAAGACCCAATAAATGAACATATTGTAAGCATAAAACATGCAAGCTGATGTCCATTTCAGAGCAGTTGCTCAGTTAGACGAGACAGTTTCGGTGACATCTACAAGGTCATAGTATAAGACAGGAGCTAGGAAGAAAGACGTGTCCTTAACTCAGTTATTGCACTCACCACTACACCTAAAGCTCTCATCTGATCAGACTTTAACCTTCAGATAGATGAGTCATTCATTTGGTAATTCAAGTCCATCATGTCATTATTGTTTCATTTTTTCTGAGAAATAAAGTAGACATATTTGAGGGCTTAGGAGGAGAGAAAAAGGTTATATATCATTTCAGGCAAGGGGTTAAAGATCAAACATTTTTCTTCGAAATGGACTGAAGACTCCCAAGGACACTTCAGTTTTATGGAATAATATTTCACTAATAATGAAAAAGACCTCTGGCAATATTTAAATGAAAATATTGAGCAGGTTTAGTAGTTCTTTTTCCCTGAGTTCCTAATTAGGTTGCATTGGTGTACAAATTACAATAACTCCTTTAAACCTGCAAAAAATTGTCCGATATCTGAATTCTTGCTCGTTACATTTATTTACAAGACTATTACCAAAGTTTTAAATATTTCAGAATATTTTAACTTAACTCATTTGACCAAGTTTGCAAAGCTCCAGCATTCTGGTTGTGGAGCCTTTATTCTGTAAGCAGACTATAATTAAAATCCTCATCACTGGTGTCTTTGTGAGACTAAGGAAGGACAATCATCTCTGTGTTTAATAATGTCCTATGTTTTTAATTTCCAAAGACTCTGAAAACGCCACGCCTACCCTTAAATTATCTTCATTACAATGCCGGTTGTGTGCTTTATCCCATCTGCATATTGTTTTTTTGTGAATATGAAGGTGAGGTATTCTGATGACCTCTGGCATATAGAGGCATGCCTTAGAGACAGACGCATTGTCAGGTTGTGTTGGTATGAAGTTTGACCAAAATGCAGACAGGAACAGGGGACAGAACCAATGGCAGGCATGGGGAAGATCTTAATAAAGAAATAAACACTTTCAGGAGAAGAAAAAAATAAACTGAATATGAAGCACAGACAGAGATTGAAACAGTCTAGCAAAAGATTTAGAATTATAGTTAGTGAGCTGAAATCCTGAGGGAAGAGTGGAGAATGGCATCAGATGCTGGAAAGCAAATGAAAGGATCATGTGGAGCAGCTGAGACAGAAGGGAAACAGCAAGAGTAAGGAAGAAGAAATAATACCTCTGGATGAGCTGAAATTAGCATTTAAATCAAGGAAGACATTTTAACCGAGATCTGAGAGAAATGGATCAGATTGTAAAAAGAACAAAACCAAACAAAAAACCTGAATACACTAAGATTGAAAAACCTTGGAAACAATAATGTTGTCTCCAAGGTGGGAACAGCGAAAGGAACAGGGAAAAAGGAACAGTATGGCAAAACTGTATAAACATAATTAGATAACATAGAATATGATAAAAATGAAGAAAAAAAAAAACTCCGTAGGTCATCTAACTAAAAAAGCTAGCATAAAACTGCCAGCATCAATATTCTGTTAAAGATGGAGTGGGGGATGTCTAAGTGTTTTTGAACCTATAGTAAAACATCTAAAACCCAACACTGTTAGGAATCCAGTTTTTGTGGGTTGTGTTTTTTTGTATCTTTCTCTTCTTCCACCAATAGGTGTTGCCCTCTTCTCGTTGGTCCTCTCGCACAACTGCGGCTGGTTGGCTCATCACTGAGGACTACTTAAGCTGTGGACTGTCACTACCTCGATGCCAGAGTGTTTGCCAGTTTTGGGAAGCCATCCTGCAAGCTGGATGTTTTTGGCCTTCTTCCCCTGGAAGGATCGTTTGAGTCTCACACTGAGCAGGGGATTAACCTCCACAAGTTCCGTTCAAGACCTCCTGGTTTCCAAGTGACAGTCTGCTCCATAGTGCCTCAGTAACCAACCAATTCAAAACCTGTCCGCCCTCCAACGAGTTCCTCCCTCTGGTTAACCCACACAAGGCTGGATTCTGGGAAGAAAGTTTTCTCAACTAACTTCCCTTTCACCAGTACCCTGAGTTTCCTGAATCCAACCCCGTTCATCTCCTCTATAAACCTGTTAAGCTTTTACCCTGGTTTCTCTGAGTGGTTTACTGCATGTGGGTCAGATTCCTTAAGAAAATCGTGACAAACACGGACCAATCCGATCAGCAAGGTAAGATTAAAACATTTTAAATCAGCATCTCAACAGAGATTTTTCCATTTGCGGCTTAGAAACAGAGCTCCTTGATATTTGTAGCTCAGCTGCCGGTTCCTTTACCAAGATGAAGATGAGGTAGAGCAAGATGAAGACACAACTGCACTATTAGATGTGTGTTTTTATCTCTCAACCAAACATTTGGACTTTTTTTAAAAGCAAACCTGAATCCTTTCTTAAACCTTCTCGTGGACTAAATAGAGAAACCTTACCAAAACATGACAAATCAGTTGAATCTAACAATACATAATCTTAAAGGGAAATAAACTATGTTTATTATAATAAAAATTAGCCATAATAAAATTTGCAACTTTACAAACATACCAAGAAATAATTCAAACACCCCACAAAAAAACAACTAATATTTAATTTGTTTGGTTTCAGCATTGGGCAGACTTTCATTTAAGGCAAGCAGTAACAGCTTCCTACTACAGGCCGGTCCAGGCCTGCAGGTCCTGCAGGGCCACTGTCCTACAGGTTTTCGGTGTTCGTCTGCTTTAGCACAGCTGATTACCTCAGTGCAACAATAGCCTGTAAATTATGTGGTGAAGTGCCGACTTTGGGCAGTCCTGGGATACTACCTTCTAACTTTCAGTCTTATCTGCTTATGTTGCTTCCTTCAGATGTACCGTTCTCAAAGTCAACATTTAAAACAATAAATAAGGCAATAAGGCTTTCTATTTGGAACCTTAAATTTCAATTTCTTCATATTTTGGAGGAGAAAAAAAAAGAAACACTACACAGTCCTCTTTAAATCTCTGACTAACAGTAGCAGCTGGCACTCGTTTCGCAGTGGGAGCTTCTAGTTAGCTCTCTCCAGCAGCTACTGTTTGTGGGTTAACTGCAGGGGTATTGTCTCCTATTGTCTTTCCCAGATTCTGCAGATGGGTTTGGATGGGTGCTAATTGCACAAACTGGCAGGCCAAGCTCTGATTCTCTATCTGCGAATAGGGCTGTGATGAAAAATGTGATCAATGGGATATTAATCAAAGGATCCAAGATGCCAGAAAAATAACTCTTACATAGAGAACCTGTGAGTCGCATAAGATTAATTACCTTTAAGGGATGTTTAGTCTGCCTCACATCACAAATGAGATTCTATCTCTTTCTGGTTCAACAAACCTTAAGAAATCTCAAGATTTCTAAAGGCTCAAATCTCTAGAAAGGTTCTGCCACACTGGTGCCTCTTACCAGCTAATCCGATCTGAGAAGTTAATGGATTAACCTAAAAACTGAAACACCACATAGACATAAATTTGAGCAGAAATAGTGTGTGCGTGAATGGTTGTATGNATGGATTAACCTAAAAACTGAAACACCACATAGACATAAATTTGACCAGAAATAGTGTGTGCGTGGATGGTTATTTGTCCTGTTTGTCTCTGTGTTGCCCTGCGATGGACTGGCGACCTGTCCAGGGTGTACCCCGCCTCTCGCCCGTAGACTTCTGGAGATCCACCAGCACCCCTCGTGACCACAAAAGGGATAAGCGTAAACGAAAATGGATTGATAGATGGATTAATGATGTATACAACCGGTTCAATGCAAGTAGGACTCTCCATTAGAACAAACCCAAGTCATGGATCCAAGCTGCAGATAATTATGTAGTAATAGGAGCAAGTCGGTGCTCATTTATATGCATGTATGTTTGTTTTTCATATTGGTATATGTGGCACAGGTTTATATGGAAACCAGTGGCACATATGCAGCTGTAAAATATTGATGAGAACTTGTATCTTTGGTGCATGAAAAAGTTTGGGTTTTGAGTTTGCTCGCTAATACACTAATCTGCTAAAAGTATGTAAATAGCTTAATTTATATACCATATATACCATATATACCATATTATATACCATATATAACAACAGTTACAATTGACCAAAGTGCTGGTCAACTACATTAAAGGATAAAATAAATAAGTACAGAGATTATTACAAGATAAAACAAATTTAAATAAATAAAGAAATAATAGTAAGATATTATACTTGCTTAGCTTGTGTTGAAGGCCAGTGGAAAGAAGTGAGTTTTCAACAACAGCTTGAAAACATGAATAGACTGGGCCATTTTAACATTCAATGGAAGGCTGTGCAGATCCTGGGAGCGGCTGCGGCAAAATTCTGGTCTTATCTGGTTTTCAGCTTACATTCTGGAACCTCCAGATTTAACTGAATGGAGGATCTCAGTGATTGGCCTGGATCATGGCTCGACAAAATCTCTGCTAGGTAAGGACAAGCTAACCCGTTCAGTCATTTAGAAAGCTTCAATAGTGTGGGCTGGTGATATTAAGGGGACATCAGACACAATAATATAATTTGGGGGTCTTTATTTCCAGACTGCTCTATCC
>NW_015151420.1:57856-84156 GCF_000732505.1 Cyprinodon variegatus
TTGATCATCTGTACATCATCGTATAAAGCCCGCCCTGACAATTTGATTGGATCGCCTGACAGTGGGCGATAATACTCGCGCTACTATGGAGCAGAGCCAGACCAAACTTCCCCGAACTCAAACCTTGTGGGCGGGACTAAGTTCGGACTGGCACCCAGGCTAAACAAAAATACCCATCATGTTTAAACTTCCATCAGACATTCGATTCCTGAAACAAAATTATCATACAACATTGGAGAAAATACTCACAAATGGTTTCAGTTACTGTAGCTCATCAATGACAGGTAACGCCAACTGTTCATTGAAGTAGGGAATTGCAACAATAAAAGAACAGAAATGTGTCTACAATGATTGAATCCAAAATGTTCCACCTGGCAGGCATCCCGGCAACCCGTCTTACAAATAGGATCAAAGATCATGAACTGCATCCAAACATTACGGTCAGCAAATGAGTGACGTCCTGCATTTTGGTACTTAAGCTGGTGATTTCAGTTGACTATTTTTGGAAAAAGATAAAGATGATTACATATTTACCCTTTGCAAAGTAAGTCCTTTCTCTCCCGAGAGCTGGAGAAATGCATGTGTTCAGAGCTACTCTGTTTTTTCTTCCCTTACTGTTGACTTCCATCGGTATCAGTCACGAAATAGTGCACGCTAGTGGTGGTACATTGTAACGTCCTTAAATCCAGCATTTTATTGTCATTACACTGTCATACATACAGAGCAACGAAATTAACTGTATGCATTTATACCTATCCCCTTGGGGAGCAGTGAGTTGCCATTGTGCGGCGCATTAGGAGCAGTGTTGGGGGTTAGGGTCTTGCTCAGGGACCCATAGTGGCAGTCCGTGGGAGTGGGGCTTGAACTGAAAACCTCATGATTCCAAGCACAATGCTCTAACCACTAGGCTATCCTCCCCAGAGCTATCACTCAGCTACAATAGTATCTTAAACTGAACCCTAAAACTAACTGGAAGCCAATGCAGGGAAGCCAAGACAGGAGTTATGTACTCATGTTTCCTTATGCCACAATATCAGTTTTAGAATTGTTGCAGGAGGAAAGCAATCAAGTGGACAACTGTAGGCTCTTAGTTATGTGCAACATTGAACAGGTCATTAAGGGACACACATTCAAAATGCTTTGGATCTAGATTACTCTGAACTTTTCTATGACATCATTGTTGTCAGAGCACTGCACCCCCCACATTTCAAAGCTATCTTAGACTATTCCACTTGACTTCCCAAATCTGAATTTGCCTTTTGGATTAATAAAGTATTATTGAATTCAATTAATAGATTATCCATACCAGGGGTGGACTGTGTAAAAAACAGTCCTAGACTTTTACTCAGCCCGGTAAGAATAGATGCACATAAATTCAAAACCCTCACCTGGCTTTGATACTACCAAATAAATTGCACCAATAGCCACAGTAGCAACAGATGATGTATTGAGAGCGGGGCATGGGGTTTGAACATGAACAATTGAAAATAAAATGGAGCTTTCCAATAGTCTCTCAGACTGAACCAAAACAAAACAGGTGTGTGAAAAAGAAAAGAGATTACTCTTTAACTTACAAATGGCAAAGTACAGTATTAGATNATTAAGGGGACATCAGACACAATAATATAATTTGGGGGTCTTTATTTCCAGACTGCTCTATCCACAAGGACAGCATTAAATAATATTTGGATGGTAAATCAGTTTTATATCAAAATAAATACTGAAAAAATACTGAAACAATGACCTGTTCTCCAATACAACAAAGGAGATCGCACAAGGACTAGTTTCAAATGAAATTAAGGTCTATCTCTAAAACTGCTAGACTTAGAAATTAAACTGCATAAACCAAAATGTTCAAAACAAGGAAAGAGCATAAACAACTGCAGTGGTACTTCCCTGCAAATATAAAAACAAAATGAACAAAAATACCCATCATGTTTAAACTTCCATCAGACATTCGATTGCTGAAACAAAATTATCATACAACTGTTTCAGTTAGCTCATCATTGACAGGTAACGCCAACTGTCCATTGATGTAGGGAATTGCAACTGTGGACTGTGAAAAAAACAGTCCTAGACTTTTACTCAGCCCAGTAAGAATAGATGCACATAAATTCAAAACCCTCATTTGGCTTTGATACTACCAAATAAATTGCACCAATAGCCACAGTAGCAACAGATGATGTATTGAGAGCGGGGCATGGGGTTTGAACATGAACAATTGAAAATAAAATGGAGCTATCCACTAGTCTCTCAGACTGAACCAAAACAAAACAGGTGTGTGAAAAAGAAAAGAGATTACTCTTTAACTTACAAATGGCAAAGTACAGTATTAGATTTAAGTATCAGATATTACTAGAATACTCAAATAAAATATACCAGGTGAGTAGTCCCTCTGAATGAGACAAAACTAAAGAGCTATCTGGAAATAAAACACTGTCTTATCTGGTATTTTTCTGAGGGTGTGACTAACTGACTTGAGAGGGGTGGATTCCATTCAGCCACTTTATTCTGCCCAGTTTTTATCTAGACGTATTATCCCTTAAATCAGCAACGGCTTAAAGTCCTTGACAAGCCAAGTAGCCTACTGCTGCTTCTTAAACATTTAACATAAACACAAACTTCTCATATGCAGGATTCAGGAGTAGATTTACAACGTTAATGTTGTTTGTTGATAACAATAACAGACCCTCCATCAGTTTGTCATTTCGCCCATATACTAGTAACCAAAGTAGAACTCTACACCACATGTGGCCTTGTAATTGCTCTGGGGAAGCAAAAGGTGACTGAGCTCTAGTTACTCGGACATGAAAGTCAAGAAGTTGACAGTGTTTATGTGACACACATGTTATTTGATCTCTTCTAGACAAGCAAGGGTCAATGTTAACAGTAAATATACTGCAAAGATTATAGAGACTGACTGTCACAGCGGGAGGGTGGTAAATGACATTATGAGGATCAGTGTATGTTTGTGTGTGTGTGCGTAGGTGTAACCTCGACTGCATACATTTTAAACAGTGTCAGCTGATACCCAACAATGGAACCCATTAACCACAAGCTGAGCCTTTCCTCTTTCAACAGTGGCTCTTAATTAGCAGATTAAACAGGCATAAAGGACAAAGTTGCTACATCTGCTTTTTACAGTTGGTGCTGCATGCGTGTTGTATGTAAGTCAGGAACATGAAAGCCCTGGACAGAGTTTGCACAAAGCAGCTGATAGGGTTCTGCTACCAAAAACAAAAAAGCTTAAGTGGCATGGCTGTTTTTTTTTTTTTTTAATAAAGTTTTTAATAGGCAAGAAGAGCAGCTCAAGATGAAACAACATGAAAAGTATGAAGAGTTTCTATGTCTGGATATAAGGCAAACCTTCTTGTTATATTCAAGTCTTTAAAAAACACAAACAGGTTTTATTCTCGCATTGGTTAGCTCCAGGGAAACATTCACACAACATGATGCTGCCACCATCATGTTTCACTGCATGAGTGATGTGTTTATGAAAATGTAGATTATTAGGTTTCCACAAAACATTGAAATTTTGCTAAGTTCAGTGTCCACATGACAAAGGGTGTGTGGAACATCTTATGGCTTTGCATAATCCACTCTAAGTATGAGCTTAAGACACCACTTGACATGGTTAATTCAGTGCATTGGTACTCTTAAGGGCTGGTTATACTCCCGCAGCAGTGTGTCGCAGTGAGCTTGTCGCAGGTATGACGCAGAAATGTTTGATTTATGCTCAATATTGGAGCGTGGTGTGTGCTATGTTATTTCACGCCACAAGGCGAAAGGGGAAAACATCACAAAATAGCTGTGGATCTACATACAGCCAAGGAGGTGAGGAAATGGGCAAGTTATTAAATGGCAAGTTAACAGAGGGACATGAGGGCGGAAAAGAGCGAGAATCCACATGGGAAAAAGGGTCCCATCGTTCTCAAGCACCTTGCTCTTCTAGCTGGTCTAACTTCTTCTAGTCATTTTATGCAATGGCGGTCATACAAACAAAACAAGCCAATAATGTACCAAACAGGAGATATGCATAGTGTAGAGCGGATGTAGACTTGACCAATCAGAGGCCTCCTGTTGGCAGCACTGTCTGCGGTTACCTACAATTTGGGAGAGGTGCAGCAGAGTCTGGCTTGTACCCTTAAGGTATGTAGAGAGTTCCTTGCTCACGAGGAGGAAGTATATTGTGGTCCTGTTAATGACTGAGGGGTGGATGAAGTGGGTGTTTGTTCTTATTCTCAATGGGAATCATAACCATAACAACAAGATCTTAATACAAATTAAAATTAGCCACTTGTACCCCACAGGTTGACCTAGCACTCACTTGAGATAGGATGAGGAGCCATGGAGTAGAGCTGTTTCTCCTCAAGAATGAGAGGAGTAAGCTGGGGTGGCTTGAAATCTGTTTCAAATGCCCCCTGGAGCCTAACTCAGGAGGTGCTCAAGGAATGTCCCACCAGGAAGAGGCACCACAGGATGGCGCAGTGTCAGGTATAATTGAGCCTTAAACCAGAAAAGCAACACAGGATTAAACTTTACCCTAAACAAATTTCAGTGTTCCCCAGGAGAGAATGGAATATCTGTCCCCAGGACAACAATTATCAAACGAGCAAATCTGACATGATTCTGGGATCGACTCTAGAGCAGGCACAATAGCAGTCAGACAAAGGTAAATCGTTTCAGAGTTTTATTGTCAGAAGAATCAAAGAGTTTGGTATTCCTAGAAAGGGGCGCACTAGGGAGGCTCTGACTGGATCGTTCTAGCCTGAAGAGACTCAGTGAGTAATGGGGCTTCAGGAGGAATCTTTCAAGTTAAGAAAGGTTGTGCATTCCTTACAGTTTTCTCATGCGGTGATAGGTCTGGGAGGGGTAATCTGAGTTGTTCGGGCTGAGTGAAAATCCAACCGGAGGTCAGGGACTCACTTCTCTTTCTTCTGTGGGTGCTAGCGGGTAAGCTAGCAGGTAAGTTACCACAGTGTGGAAGTTAACCAACTGGCGTCCGTCCTAGGAAATACAGCCTCCTGATAGCATTAGCTGGGAGCACATCCTGCCGAACACACCCTGAGAAGAAAAGGTAAGACACAAGCACCCAACACAGAGACCCAACAAAATCAGAATTAGTCTGTCTGAAACAGTCACTACTTTATCACTACTACATCACTAGGTTCTGTAAATAAAATGTCAAACTCTCAAACAATTAATTTTCACTTCATATTATGAAGAATTCTATGCAAATCACAGTGAATACTTCTGCGGAGGACCGTACACTTCTTTCCAAATGTGGAATCTATCCAAAAATGATGGATGCAATGTAAGAATGCTTGTTGAAGGATAGATGGTTTAGTCTTATGCATATCATTACGTATCATTTAGCATCATTCTTTGGCCTTGTTTAAACAAACTGCTCTTTATAATTCCTGGCTGACAGTGCTTCTTTTTTCTCTGCTGTTCAACTTCTTATGAAGCACAATTTCCATGTGTTGTCACACCTAAAAAGCCCTTGGGTGCCTCACAGCTGAGGGACTATAGAACTGCTAGCTAAAGGCACACAGCTCCAGGTCTGACAGCATTCGTCATGATCTGTGGGATGTCTTAAAAATGCAGTTTGCAAAGCCATGCAAGAATATGTTTTGCTGTGGAGCTGATGCCTTTAGGATTAAGTTGCAGAACAGACATTTCTCCTTCTTGCATAGCAATGCCCTCAAGCTTCCTAGTTCTAAAGAAATATAAAACAAACAGAAAAACATGTTTACCAGGTTACACAATCATTGTTTTTAAGATAGAAACACAAGAAGGGAATCCAGTATATACAGTAATTTCCATAACAATGAAAAAAAAAGTAAAATCCCTTTATTGTACCACAATGGGGAAATTTGTTCTCTGCATTTTGACCCATCCCTTGGTGAGCAGTGGGCTGCCATTGTGCAGCGCCTGGGAGCAACTGGGGGTTAAGGCACCTGCTCAGGAACCTAGAGTGCAGGCTGTGGGGATCGCACCGGATACTTGCAACCTTTTAAAAGCAGAAGCGCACTGCTCTAACCCACTAGACAAACACTCCCCAGTAAGTCAATACCTACAATAACTGAAAAAAAATGATGTCAAGCTTCATCTTGGTTTGAGGAAGTGTTACCACGGCAGCCCTCATCAAGCTAACATAAAAGAGTTTGTATGATTAGAACCTACTCATACTTCCCTCCATCTCAGCATCATAAGGAGCAGAAGATTTAAGTGGTGAAACATTCTACTGCCTAATAAATAAAAGACAACAGACAAACAGTGATGAGGTGGAAGATCCAGAATCTGTCCAGATTTGGAAGTAAACAACTATATTTTGTAAAATAAATGTATCCTCTGCAGTGCTACATACGTTATTTAATCATGTACATTTCTATTTTGAATATATATATATATTTATATATACACACATATATATATTGCGGTAATTGATACATAAAGTGCTTTTATACTATAAAACCATGAGACCCTTTGATTTTATTCCCTGGCTGTGTGATTGATGTTTTCATCTTACAAAATAAAGTGCAGCAGGTTAACAGCATCACAAACATGACTTGATTTTGAGAGCTGGTCTTCAGAGGACACCCAGCCACACATGATGATGACAACTGTCATCTCTAACAAAACTTCCCATTTATCCACTTCAGGGAAAACTAAAAGGTTAAGCTATGCACGCTGCGTTGCTGCTCAATTGTGCACTGCAGCAGGAACAATTGCATGATCAAATTTAAACAAGCATATTTACATAAATTAAAGAAAAAATATTAATGAAGTGACTTCGCCAAATATTTATGAAATAATGATAGTAATCACCAAGATAAGGAGCCAGGTCCATTATTTCAATCTAACTACAAAACCCATGAACATTATTAAGGCAATGTGACATTTTCAGATTTTTTTCCAGATGTTTTAGTACGTTTAAGATCAAAGCATTAACATATTGTTTTCCTATGGTATTTGAGAAATCAATCTTTTGATAATTCCATGGATAAATTACCAGAGTGAGGTAGGGTTCCATGTCTGATGAGCACAATCTCCAGTAAATCCTCTATTGAGAACTGGGGCATGAAAACAGAATCTCTTGTACAAGATTACTGGATCACTCTGAGGGTTAGCTGATGGATTTAAATATCAATTAATATATACATTCATCAGTGTTGAATCTCCTTTATCAGGTCTAAAAACAAATTAAAGATGAAAACCAAATACTGACTCATCAAACAGAGACATTTCTAACATTATTCTAATTAAATACACCATAAGTAATGTTGTACTACTACTGTTTATTTGTATAATACATGATTTTATGAGTATTTCTTAGTATAAAATAATCAAATAGAGAGAAAACATGTAGAATGTGTTGTGGGTCACATGCTGGTAAAGGTTCTCAGTCATCCAGGTCATAGTCATTCCAAAATAATTTAAAACAATCCACTGGACTTGGTTTCCAAGTTTAAAGACGTTTCGCTTCCCATCCAGGAAGCTTTTTTAATTCAAAATGTCAGTTTGAGGTTTTATAAGGTAGCCCAACAAAGCTTTGCTTTTTTAAGTTGAAAACATTCAAATTGATACAGACAAACAGGTCCACCCATTTGGAATTGGGGTCGTTTGGCTTCTTTCGTTAGCCTATCAAAGTGTCTGAAAGGTAGGTTGTTAAACAGGATTGTTGGCCTGGGTGAATAGGTGAGGTCCCCCACTCTCCTGTACAGGGGGTGGGGCTGCGATGATAGTGGAAAGGGATTAACTCAATAGCTGCATTGTAGGTTTTTGAAAGCTGGAACCACCCCATCTGTTTAAGTTTGGTTTTTCTTTCTTAATATAAATGGCTTCCTTCACGCCACTCTCAAACCACCTATTTTCTTTATCCAAAATGAGAACATTCTGGTCATCAAAAGAATGTCCTCTTCCAGCTCCTCTTGGAGAAGCCAAAGGCTCAAAGTCCTCTTTAATACTTAAAGTCTTTAGTCGCAATGCCACTCATGTCATGTTGGCTTTCAGGGATCTTACACACATGCAGAACACTCAGAGGCTGGGAAAAAGTTTACAAGTTTATTGAAGAAATAATCACAATTAAGAACACTGGTTCTGGAATAAACTGGGTCCGGGTCTGGTCACGACTGCTTTTCACTGCAGAAAGGGACAGATTGGTTAGGAGTCTTTCAGTGAACTTGCAGGTTTGATGTTTGCAGGTCTATACCTGATCAGAGATGAGCAGAGCGGTAGAAGGGGGGAACCAGGAGGGTCCAGAGGCTGAAGGCAGGCAGAGGGCTAGGCAGAGGCTGGGCAGAGCAGATAATCTTACTGAGCAGGTTCAGAGCTTCTCTCTGAGCTCTTGCTGAGAGCGGGCAGGCAGGTTTCAGACTGAGTTGGATTTCCAGGGTTCTTCTGAGAACAGACAGCTTGGTTTCTTGGTGCCTGTCTGGGTTTACCCAGATCAATGAAGGCGTCGCCTCCTCTATAAATACGTTTGGGGGTACAGGTTCTGAATGTTGTTTTTGCTTAAACACCGAATGGAAGTTCAGATCAACCCTATTTAGAGTTCCTGGAGGGGACACTGGAGAGTATCCTTCTTAAATCTTTTTTCCAAGTTGCTCACTGATTATCTCACTTCCTTTTTTGTCTTATATGTGGTATCGCGGATAGCCTCTCAGAACACGCAGGTGGAAAATGTTCCTGGATCTTCTCATACCCAATTTCAACTAGCCAAAAACCCTTTTAAACTTGCAAATATTTGTTTTTAATGGCAGTGGGAATGGCTCACTAACCCTAGTCATACAACTCAGCAAGCAACCCAGCTTAAAGTCGCCTTCAAACAGCTTGGCATGCAGTGGGAATGTCAGACCCAGTTTGACCCTATAAATGACATGACCCCACTTACAGCAACAAACATTACCGTCACATTACACCAGTTGCATCTGATTAAAAAAAGCCAAAACATCTCTGCTTACATTCAGTACAAGCAGTGCTGGTAAGAGCGATTCAGAAAGTGTCATGATTTTACAAAGTTCACACCCAAATTCAGAAAAACCGAACAGAGAGACCAGGGAAAAAGGTTTAATGGGTTTTATTTAAGTGGTTAAACAGAGGGAGAAGTGTTGCTCTGAACACTGCTCAACCGGAACTGCAAAGTGAGGGGAAGACACAGCGGTTAGTTCAGGCTCAGTGGGAAATTTGACTTGTGAACTTGGAGAAGAGGATTTTGTTGCTGACTCGCGTTTCCAGAGAAGTTGTTGAATCCTTGACTCCTGTCTGTGTGCCGTGGTTCCAGTGTTTGTCTGATTCGGTGGAGGGCGGAACAGGGTTTACCCAGAAAGTGGTTTATAGTTGGGGAACGGAGAAACTGACTGCCACTCAGATCTCCTGCGGTACTTGAACGGGTCGTAGTGGAGAATAATCCTTTTCTCAGTGAAAAGCTCAAACGATCTCTTGGGGAAAGTGGATCCAAACCTCCTGTTTCAACCGCAGCTCAGTTTGAAGCTCAGTTGATCCTTCCAGGGAGAGAAGGTCTGAGAAACCCAGTTTGCAGGATGACTTCCTGCCGAGAGGCAAAAGACAAAAAAAACAAAGTTAAACTCAGGTTGACAAAAACTCAGTTTGACTCAGCAAAAACTCAGCTTAGCTAGAGTACCCTAAACTGGCAAACACTCTGGAGTCGAGGTAGTGGCAGTCAGCAGCTTAAGAACACTCCGTTTAACGAGGAAACCATCAGCAGGTGTTTGAGGAGGCGGACCAGAACCAGGCGCCTCCTGGTGGAGGAAGGAAGACAAACACAGAAACACAAAGACAGGAGTCCTGACAGAAAGACAAAAGAGCCAAATAATAAAGTTCTCTGACTACGCCCTGGATCCCTCCAATGTTGTTCTCCATTGTTTACTTGATGACATCATCAACGCTACCCCTGCATGATGGGGTCACCAGGCAGACAGCAGTGGGGCGACAGAGTGAGACTCTGCTTTTTTTGCCAGTAGGAAGTGAGCCAAATGCTGACTCATGGTGGGTCAATCCGCATTTGAAAAATTTGAGCTAACCTGTTAATTTTCAGTGGGAAAGAGGCTTTAGTGATGCGTACTGTGTAGTCTGTGGTTGGCTGCTGAGGGATAGGTACCCCCCCATACGTGGGGTTACGTACTGGGTGATGCCTTTGGGTGCAGTAGGATACATGAGTTTCTCTGATACGATCAAATATAACTTAAAGAAATTACTTTCTGTTTTATGCATTTTTTTTTATGTGTTTTCCACCTGGGCTACATATTGCTCCAATGAACCTTTCTCGCTTTGGAAAAAAGGAAGTTCTTTTGGGAAAATCCTTGTCTTGAAAGCCATAAAAAAGGATGATTTTTGTCCTCATGAAATTAAAATAGAATTTTCTAATAAATTCAAGGGCATTTAAAATTGATGAGCTCCATTCCTACATTTTTCTTTTAAACCCTGAGGCACATCACATTTCTCAGAGATATTCAGCTATTTAGAAGGCAGTTTCTACATATGCATTTGACATTTTACTGGTTCCCAGCTGCCCTAGAGCTGTAATTCATCCGTGCTGAAGCTAATATATGAAACTTGCAGCACTCTTCATTCCTACTTACACAGACTTGTTATTTATTTTACCTTATTTGAGCTATAAAACCATCTCAGAGAGTACAAATAGGACATGTTGCAAAGAAGATACTATCTTAGAAAAACTGATTTCGATGAATATGAGCTTTTAAAATGCCTGAGTACCTTTCATGTTTGATTTTAATAACCCATGCTTTTTTATTCTCTGTTGCCTTTAACATTCAATGCTAGTTTTCAACCAACTGTTAGGTAGATTCGTTATTGAGCATAAAAATATCAATGTGTTGATTGATCACATGTCCATCTGTGGAGTAGTAGAAGTCAAGAAACTCCCAATGAGATGAGTTTTAGTGGTCACATTAAAGCTGGTGAAGAGATACCCTAAACATATGACTCAGATCATCCTATTTAAAAGGCTCTTCTACCAAACAGGAGTTATGTGGAAACCTTTGGGTTTAAAAAAATCCCAAAAAGAATGATCTAAAAAATACCTTTCTAAAAAAAAAAAAAAACTTCAGTTTAATGAGAAATAGATAGAGCTTGGAATCCTGAGGTTCTGAGTTTGAGCCCCACTCCCACGGACTGCCACTCTGGCTCTCTGAGCAAGACCCTTAACCCAACACTGCTCCCCAGACGCCCCACGATGGCAGCCCACTGCTCCTTAAGGGGATGTTTTAAATGCAGAGGAATATTACCCATGTGCTGCAATCGTGGGCCGTCCTAGAAGCATGTGGACATGGTTAGCTCTTGCTCAGAGAGTTGTAGTCGATGGGAGTTCTGCTCAAACTCAGAACCTCAGGATTTAAAGCTCTATGCACTAGGCCGCCACTCCTTACTACTGTCAAATAAGTTTGACTATGAAATGATAGCGGTTAATGTCAGTTGTAACTTTCCTGAATGGGTTTAAGAGTTCACAAGAGTTTACAGCTTACTTAATATAAACAGACAAATCAGAACAAAACCCATTTTAAATGTCTGTGTAGCGTGAGTTCCAGAGTTATTGATGTTCACCTCTTTGGCAACAAGTTAAAAAGTAAAGTTCTACAGTCTACCACTGCTACTGCTGAGGTCTAGTTTGGAGGTGTAATGCCATCTTGAGTAAGACAATTATAAAAGTTAACTTGTATTGAATATTGTCTTTATGGCCAAAAGAGACCATTTTGAGGACAAATTTGAGCTCCATCCTTGTTAGAAGTTATACCATTAGTTATTCTCATCTTCCTCCATTAGTCAGACTCTCATTTGATCATTTTCTATTTCACTAGACTTACTGATGTGTTCAGTTACATTTGTGTCAGGTCTTTTCTGATCCATCTTCACAAACCGTCGCTCTGCTCTCTCAATGAGGCAGATGCTTAACATAGTAACCAGATGAATGAGAGTACATTTCACCTAGAGAATCCAACACAAATAATCCTCTCATGTTTAAATAGAGACTAGAGAGGCAACTAAATTGTCTGAAAGCCGGTTTTAAGGATTGGAGAAGGTTTTAAGGATTGGAGAATAGTAGGGCATGTATATGGAAAAAAATAAATATTTAATTTTTAAATTCTTAATGGATCCCTAATGACTCCATCTTAGTCTTTGGTTACTGTATCTAAACCATCACCCAATGGAAACCTATTCTCTGATTAGCAGTAAAAACCCAGTAATCAAAGGTGATTTTATGGTTGATCATATCAGCAATATGGCAGCAAGCCTCACAGAACTCATTATGGTTTTAAGATGTTTAGATAAGCCTCTTACACTCTGGTTCTATACATTTTTTAAATTTTTTCCAGGATTAGCAGCTGGAGAAACATATCCTCTAATAGGCTGAAGAGTTGATTAATGGATTCCCACATAATCTGCCCCAGTCACCCTTTATAAAAATGTAGAAATAATTGCTACAAACCTCCTGTTCTTATTGTCAACAAATCCTGGTTTTCGGTTTCTTGTTGACCATGACTGTAGAAACTTTGCTTGCATGTCATCAAACTTTAGTCGATCTTCTTGTCTTTCTGCTCTGGAACAACTTTATTTCTGATGACAGAATGAGGATGATGGAACGCTGTCTGATGCCACCTAGAGATGCAGACAGGGATACTACAGAACATCTCTTGGTGTTTTGATCAATACTCCACTCAATCACATTCCAACTTATTCTGGTCCTCTACTGTAGCACGACCCGCTGACACCAGAGGACCATCCTTCAGCCTTTAGATTGACTCACCTGACTGACCTATCTATACTGGCAGCAGCATCTAAAAACAAGGACAGTGTTACACGATAGATCCGGACCTGCACATCAGGATGGTGGAACGAAATATCAAACTATTACAACACTGATGGTTAAACTCCCTGGTCTGACATGGTTATAACAGAATTACAAACTACTGGTTGGATTATTGCTTAAAGTAAAGACCTCATTAATTCACCACCGCGTCTGTTTTGATCTTGTTCATCAATGGGAATAAAATGCTTATCGTTAGCTAGAAACATGTTTCCAGCAATTCACTGGACAAACACAGGTTATGAAAAAAAAATGTGGAAGTGATTAATCTTCGGCCTGTTGCAAACATGGTATGATGTTTGCTTTGCTAGAGCTGATGGTAAAGCCCTGTTAAGGATCTTAATATTATTATTAAACAATTTGGACATCATATTACAAAAACACTGCCATTGCCTTACCACTAAAGAAAAATAAAATATTTACTGCATATATATATATACACAAGAGTATGCACACACTCCTATATATACCTACAGTATTATGTAGACTGTTAAACCGAAAGAGGAGAGGAAGAGGATAGGAAATGAGCCGATCTTAAGAGACAACACAGGCAGAGAACCCCTTATATAAAGGCAAACAATGTTATGTCAGCCAGAGAACTGATAAGAGCATCCCAGGCCTGCACAGTAGATGTTGGCGCTTTGTGTATGACAGCCAAAGACCCTTCTAAAATAGCATTGTGATTTATCCATTCTTTTGCTGAATGAATGTTTGTGGAAAACAAATGTATTGAAGTCTTCCTATTGGCAGTTAGTCCTGCAAAAATAATTTTCCTATGCGTCAATCGGGTATTGCCACTAAGAATAGAAGCACCATTGAATAGAAGCAGGGGGAGATGCATAAGAATGGGAAATCCTAAAATATTTTCAAGGCAACTAGCACCTTGGACCAAAGGCCATACCCAGGAGAACCGTGGTGGATCCTTCTACCTCCACCACAAAGTGTTTGTATAGTTTTGTAATTCGTATTTAGTTCCAGATTAAGTTTATTCCATTTAGATCTATATTTTCTAATGGGTGCACACTTTAGTTAATATGTCTGAATGGTTTAACTCACACACATCAGCTGGAGGTGAGAGCCAGGAACAAACCACCATATCGAAGAACTGAGGGGAGATTTTTGTTTAAGTTGACCTTAGTTATTTTCTAACTGTAATATTCACTTATCATTTGTGCTAAATTAAAAAGTTGTTTTATTTGTTTAATATGTTTCAGTTTTGTATTTATTTTTTTTTATTTATTGCTTTTCTGCTATTTTTTGCCTCCCTTCCTTTAATCCGACATCCTGGTTATGAATGTAATAACAAAGCACATGCATGCACATGAGACTAACACTAAATCTAAGATGGGTGTCAAAAACAACACTTTTAAACAACTAAAATTTGAATTCAAACTTTACCTAAACTGTTTAATTAGCACAGTCACTCTAAGGCCAGGCATACACTCTATGATATGTTCAATTGTTGTACTTAGCTACAGCTCAAACTGTACCATGAAACTGCAGGGTCTGAAAGTTCACAGATCACAATGTATGTTCTCACACTGTGCGGCCCAACGTTCTGATGCGATCTACCTGCTCACACTGCATGTCTAAAAACCACGTCAGACTCACTGACCGAGAGATGCCGCGGAAGAAGAAGAATAATTCCCTTTTCTGCACATGCACAGTGTGCAAGGTTCTGGTGAATCAGCCCATCAAAGCTTGTACCTTTACTTCAACAGCAGGATTTGCTCAAGAATACATCACAAGGGCCAAATAAATTTCAAACATGTTGGATTTTTCTCCTGACCTTACGATTCCTGATCTGGAGGTGGTTGTGAGATGCTAATCGCCCCTCGTCACCCCCGTATACAACACGACACAGGATGCAATATGAGACTGGAACTTAGCCTGATCCAGAAAATTCCCACATGACTGAAGAATCGGCCTGAAAAGGGCAAAAAAATCATACAGTGTTTGCCCGGCCTAAGCAGCAAAGCTTTTAATCTTGATTTTAAGAAACTGAGGGCTTCAGCACTTCTAGAGATAAAATCCTGATTAAAAAGGCAGCTTTGCTCATCTGTTATAGAAGTTACTGGATTCAGACCAGTTAATAGTGTCATGAACATTTCCAAACTAAGGATTTTTTTCTTAGTTTCTTAGAAGTACATACTGATCACAACAAAAAATGCCTTCTAAAAAATAAGAAAAAAAATATAGTGTTTTAAGTGAATAATTGCTTATTTTGAGCTAAATTATATGCCAGGGCAGCAAGCAAATGAGACTTGGTAAGATTTCTTAAAACAAGAACATAATATCCAAGTAGTAAGCATCCAAAAAAACTTAAATCAAGTAGAAAAATCTACTTTTTCTTTTACTCATTAAGATTTTTTGTCTTATTTTAAGCAATATATTCTCATTTATTAGTCATTATTGCTTAGAATTAAATAACCTCTAACCAATTATTGCTCAAAACAAGCATACAACAGGCTTAAAAAACAAGTGTAATAAGACCAAATGGCTGAATTCAAGTTTATTACACTTGTATAGATTTTCCTTTTTTGCAGTGATGGTGTTGTCAGTATTTTGTCAGTGTTTTCCACTGTGATAAGCATTACAGCAGAGAATACTAGGCTTTATAAAACTGTTAGTGAAAATGATGCAAATGCTAGTAGAAACTGTAAAATAATACATTAACTCTTTTATGATTTTGTCTTAGCTTTAAAATAGTAGGGCGGCAGCTAGCCAATAATGTAGAATGTCCTACTTTGATATTTCTAAGTTAGAAATTAACCAAAAACTGTTTGAGTCTCTGGGTTTTGCTGTTTTTCTAATGTGAGTGAGCTTCTTGTATCAGAGAGGATATTTGCTGCTGGTTGGATAGACCTGCGTTGCTACATATCTGAGAACGTTTCTTCATCACGATGCCTAGCTGTAAATAAGAAGTCGCAGGATCATCTCTCTTTGCCAGGAGATTCCCTCTGATGGTATTCCAGCCAAAGACCTAAACCAGGAATGGAAAAAAGGTCTTACCTGTATGCAGCAGTGCTCACTATTTATCACCTGCCTGCCTGCTCTCCATGTCTCTTCAAGTACCAACACTCAGATCTCACTTACATTCTCCTGGACCTCTGGGGTACAATCTGAAAAAGCAGCTGAATCAAATTCCTACGCTAGAAAAAACATCTAGAGGTATAGTGTATTTACCCTTATTGTAAGTACTGTAGGTAAATGAGATAGTTTGCCAATGAAATTAGTATATTTACTCTTAAAATAAGATAATTAGATAAGATGCACTTGAAATAAGACAATGCAATTTTGTTTTCTTATTTTAATTTTTTTGCCCCATTGGCAAAATGTCTCTTTTACTTCCTCAATCCAGGAAAAAAATGCACTTATTTTAAGAAAAAATGACCTATCTAGATTTCGATTTTTTTCCAGTGTACAGATCCATGCTGCCTCCCCTTCATCCCTGAAGTAAGAAAATCATTCAGTCATTAGTTGTCATCCTTCCTGATCAGTTTGCTTTCCCCCTTCCACACACATTGGTCATTTCTGGCCGCCCCTGTTAAACTGTCCTGAAACTGCCACTGTTTGACATCAGTTCCTTATAGATATGACGTCACATGAAGGACGGTCTTTGTGTTCTTTTCTCTCCTTGCTTGACAGCTTTTGACAGGGATGGTAGATGGCAATTTCAGGGTATTTCAAGCAATTGATTGGTAGTTTGTTTGCTGTCTCACTTTTTATTAATACGTTTCACAGTTCTTATCATAAAAATCATAAAGATGTTAAAAAAAAAGTTTTTCTGCTTAAATATCTTTGGCAGGATTAGGCTAAAAGAGTCGAGCCTGATGAGATCTCTCTTCTACCTGATACATGCAGGCTGTTAACCAGTGTCTTCTAGAAAGCACAGCTGTGACACGGGCAAAGACTCATTTATGCTCCCTCTGGCCATTCATAAATCATCAAGTGAGCCAGGGGCAGACTGCGATGGGCAGGGGCCCCACGATACCGAGTCCCCCTCTTCCAACAGCCAGCTGGCCATCATCCACCCCAAACCAAGACCAGGCCTGATCGAAGGCAGCTCCACACTGAGAGGGTACCTCCACCTGCCAACAACAGCAGGGCAGGTTCCTGCAGAACAGCCATGGTATGGTGGTGAGAAAATAATCCCAGCAGTGGTAATACTGATTATCACCTTTTTTGTGTGTGCAGAGCAGCTTGTCGCAACTGTACACACTTGTGATCCAAGAAACCTGCCCTTACATTTCCACTCCTGAACAAAACGGGACTGAATTAGATGGAAATTAGAGCAGAATTTGACAGAGGTAGTTGTTCTCTCTCATACATCACCTTTAACATGCCTAAAAATCTCTGAATGCTTTAGTACTAAAACCCCACAATTACTGAAACCAAAGAGAGATAATGATGGGTCTGTTTTATTTGCTCACAGCATCCTGCATTTTACTTCTTTGTTATGTCTTGAACAAAGCATAACAATGATCAAAGGTAGAGGACTAATCAATGAAAATAACCAACCCTAATTCACTGCCTCACTGAAACATGACAAACTGCTCAAACAGGAACATTCAGATCTGTACTTCTTGAGATCACAAATGGAAGAAGAAAATGCAGAAGCTGCTGCTTTATCGGTCAGAATGTCATGAATCATTTTAAAAGTTTATCATGCGAAGCTTCTCTTTAGCTTTTTTAAAATTGATTATTGACAATTAATGACATTTCAAGTTTTATCATTCCTTTTTCTGTGACCATTATTGATTTTCCCAAAGCTTAACTATGTATGAGGCATTAATAATCTCTGCACGCTGTTAGGAATCCAGTTTGTGTGGGTTGTGTGTTGTTTGTATTTTCTCCCTCCACCACCAGGTGGCGCCCAGTTCTAGTTGGCCCTTCCACACACCTCCTGATGGTTGCCTCATTATCTGAGGACTCTTAATTGGCTGATTGCCACTACCTCGACGCCAGAGTGTTTGCCAGTTTTGGGTACTTATGGAAGCTAATTGGTAGAATTCCCTTATGACAGAAAGAAGGCCACGATTCACACAATTTTATCATCCGGAGGGGGGACACATTTAATTACAAAACCAAATTCATACAGCTGTCTTAAACACTTCATACATCCAGCAATGCATCGTCACAATTCAGTTATCCCCCCGCTTCAGTCCATTCTAGGCAGCAGTTACAGTTTCCACATCGCACTGTGTGAATGCACGTGCACGACTGAATGCTCTTCCTGGAAATCTCTTAGCTTATGACTTAGCTTAAGAACCCTGTTTATGACAAGATTTGTACGTGACTCCCAGACTGTAGACGCCCTGCTTACATCCTGCTTACTCTGTGTTGCTAAGTGAGCATGAGGTCAGAAAGAGGACTACAAAACGCAGTACAACTGCTTCCATATTTGGCAAGCCAGCCAGATATTTATATTCTACATACTCTAGCCAAGCTGAGTTTAGCAGAGTCATACCGAGTCTTTTCTTCCTGAGCTCTAACCTTGTTGTTTTTGTATTTGCCTCTTGGCAGGAAGTCATCCTGCAAACTGGATGTTTTGGCCTTCTCCCCCTGGAAGGATCGTTTGAGCTTCACACTGAGCAGGGGATGCAAACTGGATGTTTGGACCCTCTCCCCCTTAAAGGATTGTTTGAGCTTCACACTGAGCAGGGGATAAATCTCCACACGTACTGTTCAAGTTCTCCTGGAACTTGAACAGTGGCAGTCAGCTCCATTGCTCCTCAAGGAACCTACCTAACCTACGTAAAACCTGTCCGCCCTCCAACGAGTCACCCAAGTTCTGGAATAGCCCACACCGACTGGAATCTGGGAAAGACACCTTTTTCTGGAAATGTGAGTCCCGTTTCAGCCTTTGCTTTTGCAAGGCGTCCAAGTTTCCTACGGAACCTGAACTAAACTCTGAACGTCCCTTCTTACTTCCAGTTCCGGTTCAGCAGCGTTCTGAGTAACTCTGGAACGCATCGTGCTCTCAATAAACCTTTAAAACCTTTTCTCTGGTTCTCTGAGGGGTTCCCTGCATGTGGCTCATCCCTTAAAAAGAATGTGACACACGCTAAATCTGATAACATATACTGTCAAAGAAGGACCAGGTTCTAAGATGGAATCCATCAGGTTACGTAATTTTATCTTACCTTAGAAGCAAGAGGATTGTTGTGAAATTTGTGAATTCCCAAACTCCCCTAAATTCATCTTGCAAAACGCAAATAGATGCATAAGCCTAGAATACAGAAATGTTTTAAGCCAATGGCATGCAGTGCGGTGTATGAGCCAGAACCAGAACCAAAAGGCTGAAGCAAAACAAACATGGCTGTGCCAGCAGAAAACCATGTATATATTTTTGGTAAAAAGAAGCAAAACGATTTCTGGGTACATTATTTATTCATTTAGTCTCATATTTGAAAAAGCTCCTTTTGACCACAGGTTTTAAGATGTACTCCCATCTAGTTGTGGCCAAATTAATTACATACGACCAAGAGGCGTGGTCTTAAGCCTCCCTCTAAAGGGCATAATAACTGCTACCAAGGCTACAGAGTGTAAATCTGAGAAGGGTGACCACTAACTTTTAAACTCCCATCCTTTCAGGTGACAAGTTTGGTTGGAAAATTAAGATTTCTCCTATTTCGGAGTTATGCTATTTATCTAATGAAAAATGTTTTTACTCAGTCTGTTTCACCTGCAAGGAAACACAATGTCTGATAAGGGAATGTTTGCAGAGACAAAAATACTGTTCCCATGATAAACCAGATTCTTTCTTAAGGTTTATTCATAACATTTTACTGTTTAACTAAATGTCTGTAATTTATTTGCTCTCTGACTACTTTCCGTTATTGTAAGTAAGGAAGAAATCTGGCCAGATCAGAACAGGGCTGATTACCATGTAATAAGGGTGGTATGATGATCCTGTTCTCTCTTTGCAAAGATGTAAATAAATGCCGATTGAGTGAAATACATCGATCTCCATTTATTTAACTGGAGTGGATAGTTGAACTCTTTTTCTCCCACAACACAAGGTACAAAATGGTACATATTTCTGTCAATATGTTACAAGCTGAGAGACCGTATTTTGTTTTATATGAATTTATCTCAGCTGACTAATGAAGGAGGATGTTATTTATATCGTTTTGACATTATAATTATTTGAGGGATGTTTTACAATGTTTTTCGAATGCTGCAGCTCTAGTGAATTAGAATGCAACTTGTGGAGAATCTCTGAAACTATGTGTGAAACAGGTGTAATGTATTGGAGAACTAATAACTGCTGCAGCGGAGCTCATCTAGTTTAGGCTAGCAAACAAACTAGCTGTCTCTGCTGGGAGGACAGAGTAGTTGCGGGATGACAATGCCCTATTTCTGTCAGGACTCCTGTCTTTGTGTTTCTGTGTTCGTCTCCCTTCATCCACTAGGAGGCGCCTGGTTCTGGTCCGCCTCCTCACACACCTGCGGATGGTTTCATCCTTAAACGGAATATTCTTAAGCTGCTGACTGTCACTACCTCGACGCCAGAGTGTTTACCAGTTTTGGGTACTCTAGCCAAGCTGAGTTTTGCTGAGTCAAACTGAGTTTTTGTCAACCTGAGTTTAACTTTCTTTTTTGTCTTTGCCTCTCGGCAGGAAGTCATCCTGCAAACTGGTTTTCTCTGACCTTTGGATCCAAACAGGAGGTTTGGATCCACTCCCCAAGAGATCGTTTGAGCAAGGGATTAATCTCCACTACGACCCATTCAAGTACCGCAGGAAATCTGAGTGGCAGTCAGTTTCTCAGTTCACCAACAACAACCACATTCTGGGTAAACCCTGTTCCGCCCTCCACCGAATCAGACAAACACTGGAACCACGGCACACAGACAGGAGTCAAGGATTCAACAACTTCTCGGGAAACGTGAGTCTGCAACCAAATCCACTTCTCCACGTTCACGAGTCAAATTCCCCACTGAGCCTGAACTAACCGCTGTGTCTTCCCCTCACTTTACAGTTCCAGTTGAGCAGAGTTCAGAGCAGCACTTCTCCCTCTGTTTAACTTTTTCAATAAAATCTGTTAAACCTTTTCCCTGGTCTCTCAGTTCGGTTTTCTGCATTTGGGTCTGAACTTTGTAACATCATGACAGTTTCTAGAATACCGCCAAAATTTACTTCACTGTTAGCCTGAATGACCTCACCTGTCCTGCAGGAAGACGTTTTGAAGTCTCTGTCCATCATGAATTGCCTCCACCTGGTAAAAGTAACGCCACTGTAGGCTCTTGCATTTTTCCTGGTTTTTACTTCTTAGTTTCATGGTTACATTTAGTTCCCTTTCACTGGTCAAAGAGTATGGATCTTCCTTCATTGCAACACCAAACAGAAGAGTTTACGGTCGTCTTTGGGTATTCTATACTCCTCCTCCACTGACCAACACAAGCTTGTCCCCTTTCGGTTTCTGTAATCAAAGATAGTAATGCAAGATGGAGTATTCCATAGGGTGCACTAACAGCACACTCTAGGCTATGGGATAACTATGATTTCTGATGTGATTTTTATTAGACTGGGACAGAATATGTATTCTGAAAATAACGGATTTCAGCTAATAAACAGCCAAATTGGCTACACACTGTCCCTTTAAAGAGAGCCCTTTGCAGTTGGTGAAATACAAACACTAGTTTGTACATTTACCAGATAAAGAGCGTTAAAGCTGTGTTTATGCATCTAGCGAGGAGAAAGCAGTCCATCACCAGCACAACTAGCTCACAGCAAGCCATCTATAAACATTTGCTTAGGCTGTTTACTGCCGAGTTGGAGGATTTTTTATTGAAATGATAAATCAAGCCTTGGTCTGTTGTTTTATTAGATGATTAGCTTTTTATTGTGTGGATATTAATTCTCTGTAGGGCCACAAAACAGTGGGAGTAAGTGTTCAGCATCGGGTTGTGTGTGTGTGTGTGTCCCTTGAAGCTGTTCCAGTATCTGTTATAGACAATAGAACAGACTGGAGGATGAGGCCTCTCAATCAGGCCTTTTCTGTTTGCAGTGGTGAAGTGGCCATCAGAGGGCCACGTTTTCCTTGGAGACTCTTTTCAAATTTAGGCAGAAGCTTATTGCAAATGGAGGAAAACAGAGGCTGAGTGGGCTCAGCAGAGATACCGACAACATAAATGCTACGTCAATGCATCTTTAACCACATGACTCTATTTTAGCTGAATTTTACAAACTGTAATTCTCACTCTGAAACATATCAGCCTTGACAAAAAAAAAAGCCTGAAGAGTCAGGAAATTTGTCTGTACAAACAGACAAAATGGTTTTGGCCAAAAAACCAGACAGCAGGGGACAGCCGTAGTGATGGATGTGGCCTTCCCAAATGATATGCTGATGAAGATTCTCAGTCACCCAGGTCATAGTCATTCTGTAAAACTTAAAAAAAAGCAACGCAAGGCCTTGTCTATATAAAGACTAAAACTCACTGCGGATCCAGACATTCAAATCTTGGAAACCAAGTCCAGTGGATTGGTTTTTGTTTTTTTGTTTTTTTTTTACTTTTACGGAATCCCAAATGATGGAAACATCAGGAAAAAAGAACACATATCTGTCTGTCCGTCTGTCTGTCTGTATACAGTAGTAGCCATTCAAAATTTCCCCACTTTCCTTGATGGGCCCTTGGCTGCTCCTTGACTGGTCCCCGATAATTTCTTTTTAACAGAGATGGGAAGTAACGAAGTACAAATACTTCGTTACTGTACTCAAGTAGATTTTTCTGATATTTTTAATTTACTTCACTACTTATTTTTATGGTGACTTTTTACTTCTACTCCTTACATTTTTACACAAATATCTGTACTTTCTACTCCTTACAATTTAAAAAATTGGCTCGTTACTTTAGTTTTAAATCATTTCAATGGAGTTACCGTTATTATTTTTCACGTCATCAATACCAAATTCAATCTAATTGGATGGGAATCTACGTTGCATTTGACGCACCACTACAAGATGAATCGACAGATTCGGCGGTATTCATTCGATGCAAATCATTGCAGCTTGGTGGCGGTGGCGTTAGCATAGTAGCATGGACGACGAGATGATTGAAAATGAACACAACGGAGATCTAGTCCTATTGGCAGACATCCATTTAAAATGTAGGCAACGGCATGAAAAAAGTGGTTTCTACTTTTACTTTTATACTTTAAGTAAATTTACAAGCCTGTACTTTGTTACATTTACTTGAGTAAAGAAGTTTAATCAGTACTTCCACTTTTACCAGAGTATTTTTTAACACAAGTATCTGTACCTTTACTCAAGTACGGAAAGTGAGTACTTTTACCATCTCTGCTTTTTAAACATCAGTATTTCTATTAAAATATTCTTTCTGTCATGATTTGTGGACACTTAGATCCAAAGAGAAGCATTATCTCCTGGTCAGACCCTGTAATTCAGGGAAAGGGTGGAGTCAGAATAAAAAAATATGCAAGGGGGGGTCACTCCAGTGCCTGGAAGCTGGAGGGAAAGCTGGCTGCCATCCGGCTGCTGTTTGACTGGGAAGGCAATTTTGAATGGTTCCTACTGTATGAAGTCAAACACCAGTGCGGTGAAAAGTTTCTAAGTCATACCTACTTTAACAAAAATTGGTCAAAACTTGCCAGAATTATTTTTTTGTTTCATATTTTAGTGCTTTTAATGATTAACACCTAAATAATGCTTACATTTACTTCCAGCTGCTACAAATGACAGCATGAAAGCCTAGAGATAAAGGGTGGGTAAACATATTGTGTTTAAGAAAAAAAGGCTGTATTCTCGTCTGCCACTCACCTTTTCTATGATGCACCAATGCATTAAACTGCTCTTCAACCTAATCTGACTGCTCGTCCTGCTGCTTAATTCTGGACATATTGTAGTCTATCCAGATGTTTTCATTCTTCACCAAACAGCTGAACAATATTCAAGTTTAAAAAGAACTGAAGACTGTGGTAGTTCCAAGGAAATAAAATGAGCATTATGCCAGATTGTTGCAGTATATCGGTTCAATTAAGTAATAATTTGGGTAAATAATTAAAGATTATCATTCTGACTCCCAGCTTGGCTTATTTATTTTATCTACTGATTGTAGATAAACTCAGGGTGAAAACACTTTAGACCTGATTTAATTTCATATCAAGGATGCATTCAGAGCAGCCCCCCGCCCCCACCCCGGTTCATCAGATCACCTCTCAGTCATATCCCTGCATATAAGCCCCTGCTGATCAGGGCTAAACCAACAGTTAAAGAGGTCCCAGTGTTTTCTGAGGGAGCCATGGAGAAACTCCAAGACTGTTTTGAATGCTCTGACTGGAACAACTTCCATGCTGCAGCAGCCTATGATAACTTGTTAGATATTGATGAGTATGCCATGACTGTGTCAGCCTACATCAACAAATGCACTGAGGACATTGGCATCAAAAAGCCCGGGCCAACCAACCTCCCTGGATAAATGGAGAGGTTCGTAAATCGCTAAAAGCTCAACTCAGCTTTCAAGTGTGGTGATATAGAGGCACTGAGAACAGCGCGAACTTGAACTGTGCCATCAGATCAGCGAAGCAGAACCACAGCCAGAAGATCCAGGACCTTTTCCACGACAACAGCAACACCAGGAGGATGTGGAAAGGCATTCGGATGATCACAGACTACAACACACAGATGCAGCAAACACTGACTTCCTCAATAAACTGAACAACTTCTTTGCAAGGCTTGAGGCACTAAACAGCCTCCAGCAGTGAAAGCTGTTCCATTGTGGTGAAATAGTTCCATATTTATGAAACATCAAATCTTTCGATTTGAGAGGAAACAGTTCAACAGCTATCTGTTATTTAAAAGAAGATTCTCAAATTTTTATTCATTTATTTTATGCTTAAATTCCTTCTCCTCTCATAGAAATGCATGTTTGGTTTCTTCAAGGCCACTAAGATTCTTCGTCTCTTTTCATTCATTTATTTACAGGTAACATGTATATTACTGCAGGGTTTGAAGAAATTAATCCTTGCTTCAGATATAATTTGGTGAAAAGTCTGCAGACAGATTAACATTTTGTGATCAGTCTTTTCCAATATGGTGGACGCTTGAAGGATAACGCTCCTGTTTCTTAATCCCACCCAAGCTTAGTAAATAAATCAAGATAGACAAATATTTTTTTTCATCAACGTAATGAGACAAAACAAACCCGTGAAGTGGTCGGACATAAGCTGTTTATCTTTCTTTTTTGGGGTGGGGGGGCAGATTGAGGGTGCAATACAAAATAACAGGAAATAATACACCTGACTTTTTGAACTCCTATACAAATAATTCAAATGACTTATTATAATAATCAGACACCATTAAAATAGGACTTCTTTCTGTATTATTCGGCCTCTGCTGCAACGTATCCCTATTATGTTATTATATTTTATGCTACTATAAGTCAGGATCTTTTTCTTTGGGTCAAATATACATCCTGTTTAATGTGGACTTAAAAAAAAAGTTCCTAAATATTTCATTTGTAAAAGAGCTCTTCTGGTGTAATCTGAGTTCACCGCTTTATTTTTCCCAGTCTGACATGCTGCCTGTGTGACACCTGCTCTCCTGTTCTGCCAGGTCACGCTGTTAGCGGTGCAAATTCACTTTAAATGCTTTAAACCACATGGAGCAGGTAGACTGCACCCCGTCGCCACACCATACAGCATCTAAAGCACCTGTCAGTGCAATAAGTGCATCTGCAGACCAAAATGCGACGTGTTGTCATAAGACCTGTTAATCACATGGCACTTTATGCACCTTTAGCACCAGTCCAGGACAGGTGCGCCTCCATTTGAAACATACAGTCGACAGCTAACAGCAGGCACTTTTAGAATATAAGAGTCTGAAGTGATAAAGAATGTTCTTTTAAGAATGAACTTTTTTAATGGATGAAATTTTAAATAAATTGCATACCATCTGTCCCTGGCAAGAAGAGCTGGAAGTGATCAAGAAATACTCACATATATGCTGAGGTGAACATTCTGAGTGCTGCCAGGTACTTAATCCATCATGACAAACCTTATCTTACATATAAACAGTTCAATAATTATTGGAAATTGCCTTTTTTTTTTAGCTGGATCCAAACACATAAACTGATGTCCAACGCAAAGCTGAGCCAAGCCGACCCCAGACTCCAGCTTTCCAGTTAGAACCCCACTGCAGCCCTCTGAATCCTGTCCTTCAGCTGTTGAATGTTCCCCATTACTGTGCTTTTGCAGTCTGTACCCATGGAAACGAATCCAAATGCAACTAATTAGTTAACGGGTGCCAACTAGTCTCACAAATTGGGCCTAAGAAAAATCAAAGCTGCCTTCTGATGAGTGTACAATATAAAACAAACTTCCCTACAAGATACAAAATAAGTAGATTACAAATAAGCAGAAAACTAAAAAAATGAATCCTTCAAATTAAATCTCTTATTCTGGATCTTAGTGATGTTTTGCTCTTTGTT
>NW_015151420.1:84352-85479 GCF_000732505.1 Cyprinodon variegatus
AAGTCATTACACTGGAACAATGATCTAAAAATAAGTTAAAAGTTCTTAAATTAAGTGCATTTACTGTTAATTTAAGTAGGTAAATGAGATCTTTAAGTCTTTTTTTAAGCAATTATTTCAAATCTTCATCTGTCATCATGTTTACCAAATCCTATTAAACTTACAGTTTGATTAGCGATAAAACTGAAGTCCTCCACAAAAACAAAACAGAAGTTGGACGCATTTTTACAACTTTGTTCAAAAATAATGCCAATAACTCAACTTTGTTTTAAACTGTTTTTTAACTGTCCTTTACTTGCATGAAATTTAAGCAGAGAAGAGAAGAGATAAGAAAGACTGCTCTCTTAGTTTTTAGGCATCACTGAGGGAACCATATGAGGCCACATGTAAGCTGTTGAATCCTAACATCTCATCATTATTAAAGACGAGCTTCAGTGTCGCGTTTTCCACCTGACAGACGTAAAATAAGCTTAGTTATATTAATAACTCAAATAGAGAGCTTTACTTGTAAATTTAATTGAACCTCCTTTATTTTATTCAACCTTTATCACAACAAAAGTACATCAAGTTGAAAACATCAGTGTTTTTTAAGAATAGCTGCATCTTCAGTCATCAGAATGTAAATCTAATCAATCTCTTAGAACTCTACTTTACTCCAAATACAATTTCTCTAAAAAAAAGATATATATATTTTTTTAGTGTGCAAATAAAATGCAAAACGTTTCAACTTTTCTTAACCTTTATAGAAAGAGTAAACACTGTGATCTGAATCTTCTAAACAGTCATTTAAAATTTTTTTTATACAGCTTTGACCAAGACCAAAGTACATTTTAGACAATCTGCAGTCTCTCTTACTGAATCGCCTTATTCTTCTCTTATTGTGATAAAAGTTTAAAGTAAATGGTTTTAAAGGAGAAGTCCGCTCATATTCAGCTTTCAAACTTCTAAAAGTACTTTTATTAGTATATGAAATTATTCCATACTGTTCAATAAATGATCAGTGTTTTTAATTTAGAGTAATTTCCATTTGAATGTGTTTTACTGGAGGCATCGATCTTTGTCAAGGAACACTACTGCCACCTGCTGGTTTGTGATGTCACGGTGCGGTATCGGCTGTTGATCAAGTC
>NW_015151420.1:85489-88298 GCF_000732505.1 Cyprinodon variegatus
TTTTTATTTTTTTGACTGATTAATCTAAATTAAACCTAAATTCCTTAAATCATAGCAAACATATGGGTTTTAGGTATAAATAATGATCCATTGATCATTCCTCGCTGACTGGACTTTTCCTTTAAGATAAAAGTATAAATCTCCAAACCACAGGAATGAAGATGAGTAGAAATCTAAGTCTAAATATCCTAATCGGGTTTTAAGTCTCTTTATTTTCTTGTGTGATCAGCATCATTTTCTGGTCCTGCTCATCCTGGTATCCTCATCTACTTTTCCATGATAGCGTCAAAGGGCCAAACGATGCTGGAAACTTTTCACCTCTCCACCGTTTGTTTGTGGATCCCCCACAGACGTCCATTAGGCTCCAGTTAACCGCTCACAGCCCCACACCATGACACTCCCACCACCATGTTTGTCATATAAAATGTTTAAAAAAGGCAAAAATAATATAGGCTTCCCAACAGAATATTCTGGTGGGGATGAATCATACCCTTTTTTTCCCCACTTACTGTGAATAGAACATTATTCGTCCCCATCTTATATGGAAACATGAGTGAATCTTAAGTGAATCTCAAACATTGAACTGGTCAGTCCCTTTATGAAAAGATCCTCTATAGATCTATTTGCTTCTCTTCCATGATGCTGAAAGGCCACATTGGAAGTATCCTGCAGCAGAGCAGTGTTTGAGCAACTGCTGTGAGCAGCACACATGGAGGTCGACAACAGAAGCCAGATCTCTCTGACTTTACACGCTTTGGGGGTTAAACTGCTTCCTAGTGGGTGGCATCCTGGCGTAATGGTTACAAACACACTGAGAAACAACTGCAGGTAGGAGGCAGGGAATAATAAGAGTGCACCAAATCTCCTCTGCACACGCTTTACTGACTTACGGCAGGCCAGAGGGGAGCGATATGAGTGAACATGTGGCGCCCTGATGTCACACACTGAGGTCTGAGAGTGACAGTGTGAAGTACTGCAGTAAAAGTCAATGTTCGCTCCAGGCTTTTACCATCCATCACCTCCTGTGATAAAAACTAACAAAGTAGAAAAAAAAACTAAACAAAAACAGTGGAATGCTGCAACCATATCAGATCGGACATATCTAAAAATCAAAAACTGCTTCAGCAAAAAGGCTACATTCTTTGACCTTGATTCACCAGAGCCTTTAACTATAGATATAAACCAAATCTAACAGCTGGATATTCACTCAGACTTTTATTGTTTTTCCTGACTTCCCTAACCTTTGAGGGTTATGTGCGATTGATGAGTTTTTCCTCACTGTGACATAACCAAATAAACCCAGTCACCTGGTAAACCTTGCTCTCCTGTAAATTGCTTAAATTGGTTTAAATAAATACAGCCATTAATTCCTAGACTGATTCAAATACATGAACAACCGTCTATTTTTTGTACAGATCTCAGAAACATTAACCTCTTTAACCGGTTCTGCAACGTTTTTATTTTTTATCTATATCAACGATTGTAGTCACTTTATCTGGACATAATTTGTCCTGCCGGAAGTTTTCAGCAATAGAGAGGAGAGGAAAATAAGCCCAGTCTCAGTCAGCATTTCAAATCATCAGAATACTGCCTTATTAACTAACTCACCTCTAGATTTTAGAAAATACAGTAGTAGCTATTCAAAATTTCCCCACTCCTTGATGGGCCCTTGGCTGGTCCCCTACAATTCCTTTCAGTCTTTGTACTAAAATATTCTTTCTGTCATGATTTGTGGACATTAAAATATAACGAGAAATGTAATTTTCTTGTCAGACCCTGTAATTCAGTAAAAGGTAGGAGTCAGAGAACAAAAAAGGCCTATGCAAGAGGGGGGTCACTCCAGTGGCTGGAAGTTGGAGGGGATTTTGCTGGGAGTCAGAGGGATGTGGGCTGCCATTTGACTGGGAAGGGGTATTTTGAGTGGCTGCTATTTTATAGGAGATTGTTGAGTTCAGATTTCAGGCTCAGAGCTGCCCTTACTGATTTTAATACCATGAAAGATAAATGCTTCACCAGACCAGCTGATTAGATATCACAAACGGACTGAAATGAACTTTTATTTGAGCAAAGGTCGAAACATGAGAGACAGTGTTTTGAGGACTGCAGAAAGTTCGATTTGGGCTGGCGTAAAATTAGAGATGAAGTAGAGCAACAAAGACAATGGTGCAGCCCGGAGAGCAACATGAAGCCCCCCTGATAAACAGAACTGTTGGGTAATTGGGCCACACTGCACAAAAATTTTGATCTAAATACCATATTTTCCAGAATATAAGCCGCTACTTTTGTCTCACACTTTGTACCATGCAGCTTCTAAGAAGGTGCAGCTTTACTTCCGCCATAGAGGGAAGTCAAAGTATGAAATGAAAGAATATAGGGCTAATTTTCATTCAGCAAAACAACATGCTAGCAGCAGGCATGATGGAGAACAAATGTCCTAGGATTTAAACATTTTGACATTTATTTGCCACATTAAAGCAGTAAAGAGACTGGGCTCAACTCCTGCAGAGCTGAAATAAAGAGCTGACAAAGCCCCATATTACAGTAGAAGCTCTTTAATTCTGCAAGGCAACAAGCTAAGGGGAGCTAGCATTCTTCCATGTCCCTACTCTTGAAACAATATGTAGAGCTCCCCCTACAGGTTTGGTGACAGCTAAGTAGATATAGGCGGCTTATAGCCCACTTATATATGGTAGCAGCCAAAAATGGCCCTACCCGTCAAACGCCAGCCGAATGGCAGCCAACTTCCCTCCAACTCCCAGCAAAATATCCTCCAACTTCCAGCCAATGGAGTGACGCCCCCTTGCATATT
>NW_015151420.1:89848-93490 GCF_000732505.1 Cyprinodon variegatus
AGCTCGGCCTGGTTAACTGATCCGAGCTCGGACCGGTCTCCGCATGGATCGGTTTTTCAAGGGTAGTGTAAATGGGGTAATCCTCTCCCTCTGCTGTCACTCTTTGTTGGTTCCGTGTTGTTGCTGGTCCTGTCGTCACTGTTGTCTTCTCACCTCGTCTCTCCCTGGCTCCTCATGCTTGTTTTCCCCTGATGTCTCCATGGTTCCGGTCTGTGTAAGATTTTAAGTTGGATTTTTTAATTCTGCCTCTATTGTTTGTGTTTACTATTAAAACAGCAAGAAATCACCTCAGCCTCTCTGCCTCTGCATCTGGGTCCAAAAGAACCTCCAACACTACTTTGACACTCATAAATGTAAAAAATATGCACATCAGTATTCTGTAGTGGTGGCGAGATGAGGCCTCATGAGGCATTGAACCGTTTGGCCAAATTGCTTCAACGATCCACACAGTTCATGAACATGTCACCCCCTACTGGTGGAGTTCATAATTACAGTTAGTAATAAAATCTGTGATTTTTTTCTGTATTGTTTTTCTTGTTTTTCCCCTTTTAAGTTCCTTTGAAATTAATAATGGTTGGTGTGTATAATAAAATCTTTTGTAATTTTTTTTCAAGTGTAAAATTTCTTAGAACAATCATTTAAGGTGCACAGTTTTTCTGCCATTTTAGTGAAATAAACTCAAGCAGACAGTGAAAGTGTTTGTGAAAACTGGACAATGATGAACAAAATGAAAGGTGTTAGTAAGTTTTATTCAAAAATAATAGTTTTTCCACAGTTTTTGGTTTTAATCGGGTTGGAAGTTGTGTTTAACCAATCTTTTAGCTAAACCAACCTAATCTGGCAGCGCTTTTACCCAATCAATATTTTTACTAGTGCAAACCAATGCAAATTAGTCTCATCAGCCAAAATAATTCAGTATAATCGCAACTATCAAAAGTTAAAGGCAGGTCTTGAACCATCAACCCATAGAGTGAGAGTTTGTGTCTTACAGATCACGCTAACTAACTGTGTCCGGTGTCTTGCTCAGATTTTGATCATTACATTGTTTATTCTCACCAAAATATTTTTCAACAACTAGATGGTTGGAAAAAACAAGTAATGTATTCTTAAAATCTATCCAAACTTTATCCAGCTTAGAGCAGCTCTCCTCCAAACTTCCACATCTTGTTTGAACACTGAGGCTGTTTAGATGCCTTTCAAAATTCCTGTGCTTTCTTTAAAACTCCCTGAAGTGGTCACTTGGTATCACGGTAGCGAGGCCTCGGACGTGATCAATTTTGGCCCCTCCTCTAAATGAATCATGCCTCGACACACGCTTCAGGGAAACACCCCCTCCATTACTCTACACACGCCTCAAAGCCTCGGCTCATCTCATAACATCACTATTCTGACCAAAGATGCATCTTGTGTTGGATAGGGAAGCTGGAATTCAACCCACAACCTGGGTTATCCTGAGCTATCTATACAGTTATGCTGCTATAGGCTTAGACTGCTGGAGGACATAGGGACCCCTATTTCATCATTCTGCTTCATTCTATCTCTATTCTTCCACTCTGCAGAATCTATTACTTCAATCTCTAACGTTCTGCTCTCTCTGCTTTTTCTCATAGTATCTTCATCTGGTCTGTTCCTGTTTGGCTGTGACTCCATCCTGGAGAGAAATATCAGCTGTGCTGCTGCCATCAACACCTTTGTTTATAGATGTTGGAGATTGGCCTGTTTTTCAGTGTAGTCCTGTTTCTCTGACCGTGACTGGCTGGATGTGCTCTCTTCATCCTCTGACATGGGAGCTGGCTCTGAGCTCGTCTGCCTGGTTTTGTCTTTCCTGGTTGACAGTTGCCTTTTGTATCACAGCTTCTTTTTCTATGTCAGCTTTTGTCTGAGCCTGTTTTGTCTTGAGCCTGGTTCTGATGGAGGTTTCTTTTTATTGTAGATAGATAGAAAACTTTGAATCTATTTGACTGTATGATTTGGTTGAATTGCAAAGTGCCTTCAGATGTGTTGTGAATAGGGGCTATAGAAATAAACTGAATTGAATTGAACCTTAGATCCCCCACAGATGATTAAGAATGTCTTTGTTCGACGTTAGATGCAGGATAAACTTGGGTCTACCGATGCCTGTGCAACTCACAGCAGGATACGGTGTGAATTCACTGCCCAACTTGTCTTTACGTTAACAGCCTTTCTAACTTCATGGCCATCTAAAGAGCAGCTGCAAAGGTCCATCATGGTCAGAGGAAATGCACCGGGCTTAAACACACATGCTGATGGAAAATCACCTGGAGGAGGCTCAGAACATTGGACTGAAAATTGAATTAAGACAAAATAATAAAACATGGATCGAGGTTCAATCCTACTTAGTGGCAAACGGGAAGGATCCCTGGAGATGACTTTTATGGTTAAGTAAAATATCCCTTTTGACATTCATGAACAGAAAAATGACTGGATGAGACATTTTTCTTTTAGAGAAAGACCATAACTGGGTTTGACGTATGAGAAAATGAAAGCATGTTTGAGTGATAAAAGAAAAATATTGAGAATGTGTATAAATCAGCAGTTTAGGGAACAATTCAAACTGTAACTTAAAAATATCGCAGTGGAACATTTCTATTTGCAGTTATAGTGATTTTATCCCATTGTTCTTTAAATGTAAAAGGTTTTTACAGCTATTATCTTCCAGATGAACGTTAGAATGTAAAACGACTTAATTAAAAGAACATATTATTCTGAAATTGTACTGAGGTTGAAAGACAGAACTGTAAAGCTAATGTAGACTTGTGGTTTAGTGAAGGAAGCTATTTAGTCTAAACAGCTTCCTTCACTAAAGGCTGGTCTAAAGCATCTTGTAGGTGATACTCAAAGCATCTTACACACCACTTTACAAATCCATGCAACTCTTTAAAAAATAAAAATTGATAACCACATATTGGGTACCTTAACAGTGTAATTTTGTGAGTATGATTTGATTTTAAAAGATTTAAACCTTATAAAAGATTTTAAAGGAAATGGATAGCAGGTCCTGCAGCAGTGTTGACCATAATTAACCAAAAAATGAAATATCCTTATTATCCTTAGAGGACATCCCTACAAGGATAAAAAAAAATCTTTAAACCTCTGCACAGCTTTGAGTTATTCCATAACATCCATTCGATTCAGTATATTTCTATAGCGCCAATTCATAACACATGTGAACATCAGAAGAACCTGAAGGCACTTTACAGTTCACCAGATCATTCAGTCAGATTGATTTAAAGTTTTTATCTAAGGAAAACCAGCTGATTGCATCGACGCATTGACTCAAATACAATCCCTCACACTAAGCATGCTTGTAGCGACAGTGGAGAGGAAAAACTCCCTTTGAACAGGAAGAAACCTACAGCAGAACCAGCTGGATCGAGCTAATGAAAAAATGAAGCCTGTGGAAAACCTGAAACAGGTTGGAAGCATGAAAAAAAGCTATGGCTTAAAGGGGAAGAATGAATGAACCAAACATAAGAGGAGCAAACAGAGATACTGAGGACACATGAGAGAATCATAAATAGAAACATGTCAGAGGCAGAGGTGTCAAAAGTATTCATGTTTATTACTCAGAAGTAGAAATTCTACTATTTAAAACACATTTATAGAAGTTAAAGTATCAAC
>NW_015151420.1:94444-96531 GCF_000732505.1 Cyprinodon variegatus
TCCTAAGTCCAGATCTATGTTGACACCACTGGTCAGAAGCAAAAAGAATTAGAAACAAGGAAAGGAAACTGCTGAAATATAAAATGCAATCTTGTAGAAGTGATATAATCTTTCTATAGTAACTTAATCAGTAACATTCAGTTTAAAGAGCTATTTTCTTCTTTCAAATTCTTAAAGCTCTTTATTTACTAGCCCTATTTGATCATTCCATAAGTAGGACTTACACCTGTTATTGCATATGGAAGAGACATGTGTGCAGCTGATGAAAGAAGCTGTCCAGTTAGTTTGACCTCCACATCTAGGCTAGAAGGAAAACCGTGTCACTCTGGTCTTTACCAGCCTCACATGTAGCAGACGCCTCACACACCGAGCCAGGAGATGGTGAAAAATCACGACAGCATGGCCGTTTCCATGGACACAAATATGAGCAGCTGTACAAAACCTTCATGTTGGACCTAGCAGGGATGTTATCTGGTGGGACAGGAGTACAAAGGTCCATCTAAGCCAACGCAGTTAACCCTTTAGGGACCTGTGTGTGCGTGTCCAAAGTGTTGCACTGCCTGTATTGGGTGGAATGGCCGGTCAGCGAGGTCTGCTTGTGTTTGCCTTGCAGGGATTATCACGATGAGGTTGAGTAAGATAGGAACAGGCAGTTCAATTCTGCCTTTGAGTAACAATGAAGGAGTCTTTCTGAATGTGAATCTGACCTCTGCAGCTAAGACTAACTACTAAGTGCCAGGGAGGTGTTTTCTGAAAGTTTCTATACGTACTGTTAAATTAGTAATACAAAAATCAGGAGATTTGCTTCATTTTCTGTTTATTTAAACATAAATTTTATCCACTTCAAGTTGCTGCAGTAGCAGCCATTCAAAACGGCCCTTCCCAGGCACACGGGAGCTGAAAGGCAGCCCACTTCTCTGCAGATCCCAGCAAAATCCCCTCCAACTTCCAGCCACTGGCCTTCTCCTTGGAGTGCATTTTTTTTACTCTGACTCCACCCTTAATGTCCGCAAATCATTACACAATGATTGATGCTTAAAAAGGAATTGTAGAGGACCAGCCAAGCGCCTATCAAGGAAAGTGGGGAATTTTTTAATGGCTAGTACTGTACAAATATCATATCAAGGCAATTTACAATAAATAAATACATAATTCACTTTATATACTAATTCTATAGGCCATTTTAGACATGACCCTTAACACTTCAATTAAACCATGCAGTAAAGTTTGTTAAAAGTTCTCTATGTAAAGAAACACTGACTTTACATTTAGAGCATGTATGTAGTGACAGTGGAAAGGAAAACCTGAACCTTTAACAGGGCGAAATGTCCATTAAACCCAACCTCAGCATGAATGGCTGTTAGCAGTCCGAGCGTCACACAGTTGGAGCACAGCACTGATTCAGGAGAGCCTTTTATGTTAATGAAAAGTACAGATAACCGTATTGGCTCCTTTAGTGGCTTTATGCACTACAGAATAAGTGAAAAACATTGGTTAGGGTGGCAAACCATCTCTTAGAAAAGAAAGTGTGTCACACATAGAAGTAATGTATGTCTAATCAAATTCAGGTTTAAGTCAAAATCATTTCAGAAAAATTATGAAAAGAATGATCTTGTCAGTCGGTTGGACGACATTGTTCGGCGAATAAGTCTCCCTTATTGATTATACAAGGACCCAGAAACCCAAGTTACTCCAATAGCTCTAGACACCAGGAAACAGAGTCACCGTCCAAGCAGAGGACAATCAGATTTAACATCCTTCCATCCACTTTCTCTGGCTTAGTCCTTGTCGGGGTCACTGTTGTGCTTGTGCCTATCTCCGGCAGTCTATGGGCGAGAGGCGGGGCGCACCCTGGACACACCGTCTATCGCAGGCCAACACAGAGACACACAAAGAAACATAACCATGCACACACACTCAGACTTATGGAGAATTTAGTGAAGCCAATAAAACTAAGAGTCATTTTTTTTTGGATTGTGGGAGGAAGCCGGAGTACCCGGAAAGAACCCATGCATTCACAGGGAGAACATGAAAACTCCATGCAGAAAGACCCTGGGCCAGGAATCGAACTCAGACCTTTCTTGTTG
>NW_015151420.1:96691-97949 GCF_000732505.1 Cyprinodon variegatus
TCCTGATTATGCTCTCTTTTCTCACCACTCTTCTTACTTTCTTCCAGTCTGAGGCGCTGCAGCCTCCACACCACACAGTGAGACAGCTGGTCAGAACGCTCTCTATGGTGCTTCTGTAGAAGGTGGGGACGATGGGGGGGCAGGTGGGCTCTCCTCATCCTCCGCAGGATATACATGCACTTTTGTGCTAGTAATTGATTAATAGTTAACTGGAGTATAGAGACTCTAAAACTCTAAAACGAACCTTTAACTATTAATAATTAATTAATCGAAAAAAAAAAATAATGGACAGATTAAACAATTTGCAAAATAATCGTTAGTTGCAACTCTAGTTTGTACTCAAATAGCTCTATAAACTACGGTATCAGGAAAATATTCATGTTCTTCTGTTTATTCACTTGTTCTAAGGATTGACCTGTCAATAGTGATCTGGTTAATGCAGCTGGTCCAGGGTTAAACAGCTTCAACAATTCTTCACAGTTTGTTTTGTTTATTTAGTTTTTTTTTTTTACCTGTGGAAAGAAGGAAGGTTATAAAAAAGCAGAGAAAATTGGTAGTCTGAGCAGGAGTAGACCCCCTGTAGGCTCACCCAAAGGTCAGACGCTGCCATGTTCAGAAAAAGATCAAAAACTGCTCTTCCTCCACTGGAATGTTAAACGCTGAGGTTCACAAAAGCCCATTTGAAAAAAGCTATTTTGAGCTTTTTGGAAAATCATTTTTCTCATATAGGAAAATATTGGCACCACAGCTTAGGTCTGGGGAGAAACTTCCTTTTAACTGATGGGACCAAGCAGGGAAGTTTGGTCATAATGTGCTAAACGCCACTGCAGAGTAAATCCACCCAATTAGGAGATGTCAAGTTCTTGGCTGAAGCAAACCCAGAATCTTAATCTCATTGAGATTCTGTGGGCTGACTGGAAAAGGGCTGTAAAAGCTAGAAACCCTTAAAACAACTTCAGCGTAAAGTTTTATCAGAACCTGGCTATAAGACATTTCCTAATGAAATGATTCCACCTAAAGCGGATAAAACAAGCTAATAGAAGGACAGTGTGTTAGTTTTATATTCTAATTACAATAATAAAGCCATGATATAGTTAGAAGTCATAATGTTAGGTCTGTGGAGGATCAAATGATGTATTCAAGCCAAACTCTTGACATCAAGTACAGTCAGCAAGGAATAATCAATGGATCATTATTTATACCTAAAACTAACACGTTAGTGGTGATTTAATGGATTTAACATTATTTAGGAAAGAAA
>NW_015151420.1:98633-108593 GCF_000732505.1 Cyprinodon variegatus
AACATGGATGCCTCCAGTAAAGCACATTCAAATGAAAATTACTCTTAAATAAAACACTCATCATTTATTGAACAGTATGTAAAAAAAAATGATAGTTAAAGTACTTTCAGAAGTTTGATTCAGAATATCCCTGGAATTTTGCCTTTAAAACCACAACGTAACTTCTCTGCATCTGTTCGGTGGGATTCACCAGACTTCAACTGAGGCAACATTACATTTAAATCTCTGCATCAGCTGTTGTTCACATTTATCTGCTGCTATTTTAAAGGACACCATAATTGCATTTACCCACCAAGCCTTAAAACTTGAACTCAAAGACTTTTTGAACGGACTCTCAAACCCCTTCTTTAGAGCGTAAACTTTTGCTCTTTCTTTGGTTTCCTCCGTCTTACAGTTTTCATTCATAGAGTTCCAGTGCTTGGTTTGGTCTGTCTTTTCCCAGGATAATTTTTTCATCCATCTGATTTCGTCACCATATCATGAGACGTTTAGGAAAATGCTTGCTATAGTTGACTTTATTTCCATCTGTCTGACAGACACCGGAGAGGAAAAGCTGTCATGTTTACTCTGTCTAGCATGTCCCTTCATTATAGTGTTCTTGAATCCCTTATGAAGTGGACGACACATGGGAAGTTTGATAAAAAAAAAATGTTCAGGTGAATAATCACCATCTAACCTTCATGTTTAATTTTCTTTGGAAATTAGGATTAAAATCCATCTTAATCACTGCTTTGAAGCTAGTAAATTTCCTCTGAGAATGGAGGGAGAGATGCTTATACAGTAGCAGCCATTCAAAATGGCCTTTCCCCAGTAAAATGCCAGATGAATGGCAGCCAACCTCCCTGCAGCTCCTATCGAAATCCCCTCCAACTTCCAGCCACTAGAATGACTCTCTTGCATATTTTTTTACTCTGACTCCACCCTTTCACTGAATTACAGGGTCTGGTCAGGAGATGACGCTTCCCTTTAGATGTTAATGTCCACAAATCATGACAGAAATATTTTAGTACAAAGATTGATGTTTGAAAGGAAATTGTAGGGGACCAGCCAAGGACCATCAAGGAAAGTGGGAACATTTTTAATGGCTACTACTTTAGATGCACTTTGGTACCTTTTTTATTGCTTAAAAGAAGAACTACTGTCCAATGCCCTGGCCACTCTACTAGCCATCCGCCTGGCCAGGGTAAATTTTAGTACCAGTATCATTTTAGCATTTCATCCCATTATGTACGGCCAGCAACGTAACTTTAAAAATCCCACAATAAACCAAGATATCAGTAGGTGTTCACTTAAGTCTTCATGATTCCTACAGAACAACTTAGAGAAACAGAGAAGGCAAATATTTATTTTTGATTACTTTGTAAAGGTGACAGAGTAGTCGAGAAAACCCACACCTTCCTGGAAAAACATGCAGACATCGTGCTGACCTGTCCATGGTGGACCTGACTTTCACCCATAGACTGCTGGAGACGGAAACCGGCCTCAGCGTGACCCTGATGGATGGATAGACTCTAATAGAAGCTTAATTTTCTGCTCCGCTGTCTGAATGTTTTATCCAGCCATTCATCAATCGTTTCCTTTAACCTGACTATAGTTTCTCATAATTGGGCAGCTTCTGAACAATGTTACAATTATGTTTAAGTTTTATTATTTCATGACCATTTATTTTACATCTTTTGTAAGATGTTATTGGACTGTGTAAGGAAGCCAGAGTACCCGGATAGAACCCATGCATGCTCCGGGAGAACATGTAAACCATGCTGCATACTGAAATCCATGCTGAAAGACCCTGGGCTGGGAATGGAACTCAGAACCTTCTTGCTGCAAGGCAGCAGTGCTACCCACTGATCCACTGAACAGCCATTTCTGAGCAGCTGTTTGGGCTCCAGACATAACAGAGGTACACAACCAAAGTGTCACATTTACTTAGAAAAAAACATAAAAATATGTCTGACAGACTCTTGATATGAGGTCAGACTAAAGTATCCGTAAGCAATAACTGCCGTCCTGCCAGACGAGTAATCTGTGGTGAGCATGCTGCAGATGAATACATTTTAGAAATTAACTTCCTTCTGAGGTTTAGGGACACAAACAAAGCTTTCTTCTTTCATTTATTTTTCATCCCTGAAGATAAGCTTTGACTGCAGGCTCTAATTTTAATAGAACTGGCATCAGGTGTAACGAGATAACAGATCTATGAGCCATAGTTCTAAATATCTTAATTGGAAAACGCTCAGAAAACCAAGCTGGAGGTTATTTTGGATCTATGAAGACTGAGACCAGCTTATCAATAAAAAGGAGGATCTCAATCAACCGTACAATATTCTAATTTAATTCACAGTTAAAGCCTCTTTGCTAACTATCTGAAAGGATTGATTGACTCTAAATTCACACTGGAAAGGATTTCATTTCCAGTTGATGCCTTTATTATCATTCTCATACGGTGACATGGGGGTTTATTAAGGAAAGGTGGGCGGTGAGACGCACACATACGTTTATTTCATGTTTCAATGCTTTTCACTTCCTCAAAATTTCTGTAAGAAAGTTTGGCAGTATTAAACTTTTAAACATGACGCCTCAGAAACATTTTAAACTCTTTAGAGCCATTAAATCCCAGAATTAGTTTAGTATTAATCAATAATCTTCCCCTAGCTGAAACAAACTCATCTCACCCTGCAAAAATTATCTACAAATTTCTTGAATTAAGTGTATTTGCCCCTAATTTGAGCAGGTAAATAAGATGATCTGCCAACGGAATGAGTATTTTCACTCTTAAAATAAGATAATTAGATTATATGCGCTTTAAATAAGACAGTGCACTTTTTTCCCCTAATTTTAAATGTTAATTGTCTGGTTTCATTGGCAAAGTGTCTCACTTACCTTCTCAATTCAAGAAACAGATCACTTATTTTCTAAAAAAAAATCCCTTATTTAGATTTTTACTTACATATTTACATTTTTTTGCAGTGCAATACTTTGATTAGGTGATTCATCGTCACCTTAAGATTAAGTTCAGGCCAAGCTTCAGCTTCACACTGGAAAAAAATCTAAATCTAGATAAGTAATTTCTTCTTAAAATAAGTGCATTTGTTCTTGGATTGAGGAGGCAAAGAGACATTTTGCCAGTGGAACAAGACCATTTACACTTACAAATTGAAAACACAATTGCGTTGTCTTATTTCAAGTGCATATTATCTAATTATCTTATTTTAAGAGTGAAAATGCTCACTCCATTGGCAAACTAATTCATTTACCTACTCAAATTAAGGGTAAATTCACTTAATTTAAGGAATTTTTACTTATTTCTAGATCGTTTTTCCAGTGCACTGCAAAAACTGAAATCTAAATATGATGTTTTCTCTCAAAATAAGTGAGGAGGTAAGTGAAACACTGGACACTGCAATGTAAATAGAAGAGAACAGGAAAAACAGAAGAAAAAAGGGAAAAGATGAATGAAAGAGGAGATAGAAAGGAGACAATGACAAAACATTTTTAGTCTGCTTCATCACCTGTAACGAGATGCAAAAAGAGCAGCACAAGCACAAGTGAAACACTTTGCCAATGAAACGAGACAATTGACATTTAAAATAAAAAAAAGAAGAAATTGCATTGTCCTATCTCAAGTGCATATTTTCTAATTAGTTTTTCTCAAGAGTAAAAATACTAATTCCATTGGCAAATTATCGTACTTACCTACTCAAATTAAGGGCAATTACAAAAAATGTTTAACTCATTTCTAGATCGTGTTTATAGTATGATAACCTCAATTTGACTTTATATATGTAGATATGAAGCCTAAAAAGTGACAAATGGCCTGAGAGTGGAATTTCCCTAAGGTAGGGAATCCGTCCTCTGCATTGAACCAGTCCCCTGATGGCAGAATAGCCACCTCTATGGGACACAAACGCGTGGCTCTCTGACAACACCCCCCATACGTAGGAATACAGAAGAGGTCATGGTCCTCTCAGTGACTGCGGAAACCCAAACCATGTTCAGCACTGTGCCTGCAGTGAATATGAAGTTACTCCAGGATGCGCTGTCTGGTGGTGGTTACTGTATAACAGGCTTTCTCAATGGCCGAGGTCTGGTGTCCTGTCTTTGCTTTAATTTGACAAGTTCCTTTTGTATCTCTGCTTTTGTCTCCTTGAACCCCAGTCAGCCTCTGCAAGAGGTTTCTACTGGTTAAAAGGGAGTTTTTCCTCTCCACTGTCGCTACAAGCATGCTTAGTGAGAGGGATTGAAGAGTCAATGAGTCGATGCAATCAACTGGTTTTCCTTAGATAGAAAACTTTGAATCAATTTGACTCAATGATTTGGTTGAACTGTAAAGTGCCTTAAGATGATGTGTTGTGAATTGACTCTATATAAATAAACAAAATTGAATTTAATTGAATTAATCAAATAACCTCCTCAGACTGCGGTCAGAGTCTCCAGTGTGTTGAAGCAGAGACACCTACAAGGTGCAGGACACTGGAAGTGAGGAAGCCCGGTGCTGTTTCCTCTATTTTATGACATATAATATGAGCTTTGCTGTCAAATTCCAATAAACCTTCCAAACATCTTTTTTCATTAAGTGATGCATGTTTTATACCTTTTAATTTTTTGAATGCATGGACTTGGAGTTATTTTCTCACTTTTAATTTCATTGGGCTGCTTGATTTCCAGAGAAAAACCCACAGAAAAAGCGGTTAAAACAAAGTTTAATTTTATGGATAGTTCCCAGTGGAACAGACCAGTAGCGCAGCATAATTAACCAGTAAGCCATTTGCTGATTCTGCCATGGTAGATGTCCCACTTTCTGACTGCACACCGGTGAACTAATGGCTGGTTAATTATGGCTGTGCTGTTGCTCCCTCTCAAGAGAAATGATTTGGGAAATTCAGAAGGAAACGTGTAGAAGGGGAAGCATTAATTAAAAGGAAGGATGGAGATGATACTTTAACAGCCAAAGAGATGAAAGAAGGTGCACTGTAATCACCCTGAAACGTCAGAAAATCTGTGTGTATCTTTCAAAATGAAGCATGCAATTTTAATCTGTTCAATAAAACAGCTCCCCCAGAGAAGAGGCAGATAGCTTACACATCTCGGGAAACATGACCCGTCTCCTGTCAGGCTGGATTTAAGGTTCTGGGCTCTGAAAATGGTGATTGGATCTCAGTCTGGGTGTGCAGAAGAATTTTCATTCTAAAATTTATAAGGATCAAGTCCTGCCATACAAGCAATAGCTTTAAGCAGAGATCATCAATGTCAAAATATGTGATCTGTGGATTCTGAGATAAAGTCAGGAACTTTAGCCGTTTATCCAACAAATCAACCAAATCCGCCAGGTATGGAGTAAAGCCTGCATTGCGAACATTTGAAACATAAATAAGTCATTTTTTTGCATTTGTTCTTGAATTGAGGTGGTAAGTGAGACACTTTGCCAATGGAACTAGATGATTTTCATTTCAAAAAAGAAAAAAAAAACTGTGATGTCTTATTTCTAGTGTGTATTATCTAATTATACTATTTTAAGAGATCAGTAGAAATTCTGGCAGATCATCCTATTTACCTACCTAAATTAAGACCTAGATTTTGTTTTACACAGAAGGTATGGAAAACGAAATTTCATTTAGGACAGCTTTTCAGACGCTAAACAAACTAAGGGTAAAATTAAGGGTAAACACACTTAATTTAAGACATTTTTAATCATTTTCTAGATTGTTTTTTCATAGCGTTGTTCTTCCAAAACAGACTGGATGTTTAGCAATTTAACAAATATGTCAGGACTTTATTCTTTGTACCCTAAAAAATGCAACAACTAATGGAACATTGGTTAATTAATCAACCAAAAGTGCTTCTTGTTATCAAACTAGAAATTCTCATATTAAACTAACATTAAAGCTACAATATGTATTTTTCAGTGACATATTATGGTCAGACTGCAGCAACATGATGAGTATAGCTAGTCGCCTCACACACTGCAAACACAACCTAGAAATAAGTCAACAGTTCTTAAATTAAGTGTTTTTACTCCTAATTTCAGCATAAAAAAATAGGATCTGCCAATGGAATGAGTATTTTTAGTCTTAAAATTAGATAATTAGATAATATGCACTTGAAATAGGACAATGCAACTGTTTTTTCTTATTTGAAAAGTAAATTGTCTTGTTCCATTGGCAAAGTTTCACACTTGCCTCCTCAATTCAAGAAAAAATGCAATTATTTTAAGAAAAAATTACTTATTGAGATTTCAATTTTTTCCAGTGCACTGATTCCCCGCTGTGCCAGCTGCTCCCCTAAGCTCTGTTGTTCGGGTGATTCGTCTTCCCGTTTTTGGTACTCTGACCAAAATGAACATGGACCGAGGGCAGGAGAAAGATTCTAGTCCACTCAGGAAGAAAAAAACGTAAAAAAAATGCAAAAACCTGCGATTTAAACCAGTCATCTTCATAATAACTGGGCAGTTTTTTTTTTGTTTTTTTTTTACATAGATAACTTAGATAATCCACCATCCATCCATCAGCCATGTTTGTTTGATGCAGATATAGTATTAATTTTAAATATGCCAATAATCCTCATGATTAAATTAAGTAATTTTCATTAATTTAGATAATCTAATTGGTTTAATGAGATGAGACACCTCTATAACAGCAATCATTAAGCATGTGCTAAGCTTTTCATACTTTTCATTATGTCCATATTTCTGATTGGGAAATATCTTCTAATGAGGTCTAATGTCATATTTTAACCTTAAATGTCGTGACCCATTATCCATCCATCCATTATCTGACACGCTTATCCCAAGTGGGGTCACAAGGGGTGCTGGTGCCTATCTCCAGCAGTCAATGGGCGAGAGGCGGGGTCCACCCTGGACAGGTCGCCGGTCCATCGCAGGGCAACACAGAGACAAACATGACAAACAACCATTCACGCACACACCTAAGGACAATTTAGAGAATCCGATGAACCTAACAGTCATGTGTTTGGACTGTGGGAGGAAGCCGGAGTACCCGGAGAGAACCCACGCATGCTCAGGGAGAACATGCAAACTCCATGCAGAAAGACCCCGGGCCCAAAAACTTCTTGCTGCACTGCCACTGAGTAGCCTAGTGACCCATTAACATTCATAAAACGCTAAAAAACAATCTACTGGACTTTGTTTCCAAGTCTTTAGGTTTTTTTGTTAGCCTACAATACCCGATACTGGCATGCAGACTAACAAAGAACCTAAACGACTCTCCATTCCTCAGGGGAGGAACCGTTCATCCGGTTAAACCTGCATGTTTTCTAAGCTAAAACTCTATAAAACCTCAAACTCAAGGCGTTTTCTGGCATTTTGAATTGAAAAAGCTTCCTGGACGGGAACAAAACGTCTTCAAACTTGGAAACAACGGTGGATTGTTTTTCTAACTGAACCGGATGACTGAGAATCTTCACCAACAATGACCCATCAACATTATTCTGTGTATTAGTTTAATGTATTAATGACTTATTTATTGAAATAATTTGTTAATAATATTCTGATATCCTGAACATTTGCATATTCGAAAAAGAAAATAAGTAGGGAATAAAACCTACTGTTTACATTCAATCACTGCTGCACTTTATGAAACAGAAATGTTCATCTCACTGCTAAACTGCTGCTCACTCACTGTCTGAAAGCTGTACAAAAGGAAATTTAGTTTTGTATTCACTCTGTGTATACAAAATGACAATAAAAGTTGTCTAAGTCTAGAAATACTAAATGGAATTTGATAAAAATGTCAATGTTTTGTTGGTTAAAATGTGTGATCTAAACCCCGTCATCCTGTCTATTACCCATAGATATTTTTGGAATGATTTCTAAAAAAAAAAAATAAAAAAATCTACTTGATTAAACTAAAGCATGATTTAAATCTGCCTAGAAGAGCCTGAAACGGAAAACGAATGTGATGTAAAAGACCTCAGATGACTTCTGTGCTTATAGTATGAACTAAAGTGTAAGCTCCATTCAGAGGAACCTTTTTTAAAAGCATCTATTTACATAATAAAGACTAAAAGAGTATCTGTATGCTATGAGTTGGTTCTGATGACTAAGTGTTCATGCATGCAGATTTTTATGCCTTAATTATGAAGGTTTGTGTGGAGTTCACATTAATTGGCACCTTCATGTCGCTGTGTGGGTGTTAGATGTTGTTTATGTGTCATGGAAGCTGTTCCCTCTGTAGATCGGTGCTGTTAAATCAGCCGCAGGTTTAATGCATTCACTCTGCTGCTCTCTTTGTGGTTCCCCTGAGCATTGCGCTGTGGGCAGCAGAGAGCAGCTAGACGGTGTGACCAATGAAAAGAAACAACTGGTGTTATTAGAAGTTTACACGTTAAAGTAGATGTTTGGATTCATTGTTTTGGGCTTTAATTCAATTCAGTTTATTTCTATAGCGCCACTTCCTAACATGTCATCTCAAGGCCCTTTATAGAGACGATTCAACCAGATAATTCAGTCACATTGGTTCAAAGTCTTCTATCTAAGGAAAATCTGTTGATTGCATCGACTTAATGACTTAAAAGCAATCCCTCACACCAAGCATTAAGATCTGAAAGTCCCTCAATGACATAAAGACTGTGATGGGCTTACTGTTTTGGATAAGGGGGAATGTGGTCAGTGCTGAGACGCCGCTTGGCCCAATTGGATGGATGGAGATGCGCAGCATGCAGAGGCTGGGCTTAGAACAAACCAACATCCACAAAATCTCTGCTTTTTCCTGCAAAGGTTTATGCATGTACTTCTGAAAGGATTTATTTCTTTCATCTCAATCGCACGGCATCAGAATCCAGCCACAGACACCAGCAGGCTGACGGCAACTGTACCATCTCTGGGCGGCCTGCAGAAGATGCAGTCAAGAGTGCTGCATTATCTCCCCTCAATGATCTGTCAAAGCAGCCTTTGGTTGCCATGGAAACTTGATACAGACCACTGATCAGACATCATTGCAACAGAGACCTCTGAAGTCTTATCAGGGGTCTGGCTGGAAGTTAAATGTTAATATTGGTTCTTATAGCTTCTCATTGACGTCTTAGACTGTGCTGCTAGGGCCTGGATCCAGTGACACAGAGTAGAAGAACTGGTTGAGGGAAGGGAAGCTCACTTTTTCCTCCATGAGGCTGAAATGTTTTCATGAGCTTTATAGACACTGTGCTTCAGTTTTTCACAGATAAAGTGTCATGCTGACGATGCACAGAAACAGCCATTCAAAATGGTCCTTCCCAGTCAAACACCAGCCAAATGGCAGAACACTTCCCTCCAACTCCCAGTAAAATGCCCTTCAACTCCCAGCCACTGGAGGGACCCCCTCTTGCATATTTTTTTTACTCTGAATCCACCATTTCACTGAATTACAGGGTCTGACCAGGAGATAACGCTTCTCTTTACATCTTAATGTCCATAAATCATGACAGACAGAAAGATAGATTTTTAAAAAGGAATTGTAGGGGACCATCCAAGGGCCCATCATGGAAAATTGGGAAATTTTCAATAGCTAATACTGTATGGATGGTTTATATCCCTGACTTCAGTTTTAAACTCTGTATTTTTAGAAGTTTTCATAAGTCGTTGAAGATTTAGTTTAATTTTGGTTTGTTGACACTAAAATGAGTTTAACTTCCTGAAGATCAGTTTGAAGCTAAAATATTCTTCAGGTTTTTTCCTTTTTTAAATCAAACTTTAAAATCACGTGAAGCTACTTAGATAACTATAAGAGAAATTAAATATTGAAAAAATCTGATTAGATGTGATTATGAAGGTGAACCATTGCTGCTGGTTGAACATAGAAAAACATGTTTACATCTAAAACTAAGGCAACCGAGGAAGGGAGCCAGAAATAACATCACTGCTTTAAAGGAAAAGTCCAGTCAGCAAGGAATGATCAATGGATTATTATTTACACCCAAAACTAATAATTTTGTGAATTTAGCGTTAATCAGTAAAAAAATCAAAACAAT
>NW_015151420.1:109051-112299 GCF_000732505.1 Cyprinodon variegatus
CAAGATGACTTGGATAATAGCGCGTTGTGACAAACACCAGATACAGCACTGGGACTTGATCAACAGCCGATACCGCACCGTGACGTCACTAACCAGTAGGTGGCAGTAGTGTTCTTTGACAAACATGGATGCCTCCAGTAAAGCACATTCAAATGTAAATTACCCTTCATTAAAAACACTGATCATTTATTGAACAGGATGGAATAATTTCATATGTAAAGTACTTTCAGCAGTTTGAATTCTGAGTATGACTCAACTTTTGCTTTAAATCCCAATGTTTAACACAGTTCAGTTAGGAAAGTCATAAAGCAGCAGAAAAGAAGATTTTTTTTTTATCCTGGTGCAGCGTGTTCCTCTTTAAATGTCACCAGTGGGTTCAAACCACATTATCCAGGAATGAGAAGGATTCATTTTTTTAGCCAGACACACTTTAGCAGGAAGTTGATAGATACATGTAAGGAGGCTTCATCTCTGATGCGAACGCAGTTAGATGTACGATCCGACTCCTCCAGAGGACTAATTAGTTTTCTCTACCCCCTCCTCCCACTCAACCCCACATCATCAATACCAACTCTCAGCCTGCATCCCCGTTTCCATCCGTGACTCACTGAGGACCATACGTCTCACTCACTGAGCTCCTCGTGGTGCCAGATTGTCTCTTTTTGCTCCTCTTAAATAAGAACAGCAACAGAAATGCCAATTATGATAAATAATCATTGTTTTTTACATGAGGTCGGTAGTAGCCTGACGGATTCGACTGGTAAAGTCACAGCATGTTGCTCTGTGCTGATGAGAACAGATTGTATGCTGGAGCTGGGGAGCACTGGAGCAGCTAACCGTGTCTCAGAGCTTTTCACTTCCTCTGTCAAAGATGCTAATTAACAGGAGAACAAAGCGTCTTTGGGACAGAGGAGGAGAGGGAGCATTAAGAAGAGGGGATAGCATCACCCAGCTAATGTTAGAGTATGGATCTGAGGTATCGATTGAATAGCTGCAGTCATTAATTACACGAGTCAGAGGAATTAGCAAATGTTTACTGAAAGGTGGGCCTGCCCTCCTCATCTACAGCCATGAGGCAATGCTCTGGAAACGGATCCTTTTGTCTCTGCAGCTCAAAACATCCTGCTATCCTGTTTATATCGATATCTAATATCTAAGCTAATATCCTGCTTTGTCTGAAAACAGAAGAAATGGTTTTCCTGTGTGAGGATGCTGGTCTGTAAACAACCTACATCTTCATCAGTGAGCTGATGATGATGATGATGATGATGATGATGATGATGATGATGATGATGATGATGATGATGATGATGATGATGATGATGATCATGATGATGGTAGTGTTGGTAATGGTGACAGTGATGTTGATGATCATCGTGATGATGATGACGATGGTGATGATGATGATAATAGTGGTGAGGATGGTGATAATAGTGGTGATGGTGGTGATAATAGTGGTGACAATGGTGATGATGGTGATAATAGTGGTGATGATGGTGACGATGATTATAGTAATGTTGGTGATGACAGTGAAGATAGTGATGATGAAGATGGTGATAAGGGTAATTATGATGATGAAGATAGTGATAAGGGTGATTATGATGATGATTGAGATGGTGAAGATGATGGTGATGATGATGGTGATGATGATGACGATGGTGATAATAGTGGTGATGACGGTGACAATGATGATGATGATGGTGACGATGATTATAGTAATGTTGGTGACAACAGTGAAGATGGTAATGATGAAGATGGTGATAAGGGTGATTATGATGATGATGATTGAGATGGTGAAGATGATGGTGATGATGAGGATGATGGCGATGAATACGATGATGATTTTGAAAATGGTGTTGATGGTGACTATGAAGATGTCTACAAAGATGATGGTGATATGAAGGATGATGGCGATGAATACCATGATGGTGATAATGATGATGAGGAAGATGATGATGGTGGTGATAATATTGGTGATGATGGTGATGATGATGATGATGATGATGATGATGATGATGATGATGATGATGATGATGATGATAGGAATGTTGGTGACGACAGTGAAGATGGTGATGATGAAGATGGTGATAAGGGTGATAATGATGATGATGATGATTGAGATGGTGAAGATGATGGTGATGATGAGGATGATGGCGATAAATACAATGATGGTGATAATGATGATGATGTTGATGATTGTGAAAATGGTGTTGATGGTGACTATGAAGATGTTAATAAAGATGATGGTGATAAGGGTGATTGTGGTGATGATGACAATGATGATAATGATGACAATGATGACAATAAATATGATAATGATGAAGATGGTGATAAGGGTGATTATGGTGAAGATGATTGAGATGGTGATGATGAAGACGATGATGATGATGACATTGATGGTGACGATGATGATGAATCTGATGATGAAGATGGTGGTGATGGTGATGATGTTGATGATAATGGCTGAGATGGTGAAGGTGATGGTGTCGTTGATGGTGAGGATGAAGTTGAAGACGATGAAGATAATGGTGATAGTGAAATACACTTCCTGCTGAGCAAATCGGACTTTGAGACACCTATCAAGGCCTCTAACACTCGGCTGGATTAATGTGATGCATTGTTTTTTAGTGGATCTTTAATGACTCGTCTGCAAACAGTTAAAAATGTTGCTCCGAGGTTTTTAAATGAGACACATAAGTTTGAACATATCTCCCAGTTTTAAGTTCATTTAACTGACTGCCAGTTAATTTCATTACTTATTTTAAAATGATTGAATTTTGTTCTAGTCTTCAAATATCCTTTGCTCACCATATATTGCTGATCTCCTGCATTCTGATGCGGCTCTTCGTTCTCTTAGGTCAGCGGATCAGTTACTCCTGTAAGTACCAGGAACCAGGCGTAAAATCAGAGCGGACCAGGCCTTCCCTGTACCAGTCCCAAATTCTGGAATGATGACCTCATCTTTTTAGCCCTTAAAAGTATGTTTGTTTATTTTGTTTTTTTTTCCTAATTTTTTTTATTTCTTATTTATATTCAATTGATGTATTATTCTTAGTGCATTTTCTGGTGTTTGTATTTCTGCTTTGGTGCAGCATTTTGGTCCTACAGTTTTTTTTGAAGTGTCCTATAAATAAAGTTGGACTTAAAAAATATCCTCAGAACTAGAGGAACAGGAAGTGGTTTTATTTTCCTGTATCCTGCATGATGTAATCTACTTTTATACAGTGTCTGTGCATTAGCCTTTAAAT
>NW_015151420.1:114130-115167 GCF_000732505.1 Cyprinodon variegatus
ATCTTCATCAGTGAGCTGATGATGATGATGATGATGATGATGATGATGATGATGATGATGATGATGATGATGATGATGACGACGTTGGTGATGATGATAATGGTAGTGTAGGTAATGGTGACAGTGATATTGATGATGATGGTGATGATGATGACGATGGTGATGATGGTGGTGATGATGGTGATGATGATGATGATGACGATAATGATGGTGACCATGACTATAGTAATGTTGGTGACGACAGTGAAGATGGTGGTGATGAAGATGGTGATAAGGGTGATTATGATGATGAGATGGTGAAGATGATGGTGATGATGAGGATGATGATAGTGTTGGTAATGGTGAGAGTAATGTTGATGTTCATGGTGACGATAATGATCGTGACCATGACTATAGTAATGTTGGTGATGACAGTGAAGATGGTGATGATGAAGATGGTGATAAGGGTGATTATGATGATGATTGAGATGGTGAAGATGATGGTGATGATGAGGATGATGAAGATGATAATAGTGTTGGTAATGGTGAGAGTAATGTTGATGTTCATGGTGATGATGATGGTGATGATGGTGATGATGATGGTGGTGGTGATGGTGATAATAGTGGTGATGATGGTGACGATGATGAAGATGATGATAATGATGGTGACCATGATTATAGTAATATTGGTGACGACAGTGGAGATGGTGATGATGAAGATGGTGATAAGGGTGATTATGATGATGATGATGATTGAGATGGTGAAGATGATGGTAATGATGAGGATGATGGCGATGAATACCATCATGGTAATAATGCTGCTGATGATGATGGTGATGATGATTGTGAAAATGGTGTTGATAGACTATAAAGATGTTAATAAAGATGATAGTGATAAGGGTGATTGTGTTGATGATGACAATGATGATGATGATGATGATAGTGTTGGTAATGGTGACAGTGATGTTGATGATCATGGTGACGATGATGATGATGATGATGATGATGATGATGATGATGATGAAGGTGACGATGATTATAGTAATGTTGGTGACGAA
>NW_015151420.1:116528-120018 GCF_000732505.1 Cyprinodon variegatus
TCTGTAAACAACCTACATCTTCATCAGTGAGCTGATGATGATGATGATGATGATGATGATGATGATGATGATGATGATGATGATGATGATGATGATGATGATGATGATGATCATGATGATGGTAGTGTTGGTAATGGTGACAGTGATGTTGATGATCATCGTGATGATGATGACGATGGTGATGATGATGATAATAGTGGTGAGGATGGTGATAATAGTGGTGATGGTGGTGATAATAGTGGTGACAATGGTGATGATGGTGATAATAGTGGTGATGATGGTGACGATGATTATAGTAATGTTGGTGATGACAGTGAAGATAGTGATGATGAAGATGGTGATAAGGGTAATTATGATGATGAAGATAGTGATAAGGGTGATTATGATGATGATTGAGATGGTGAAGATGATGGTGATGATGATGGTGATGATGATGACGATGGTGATAATAGTGGTGATGACGGTGACAATGATGATGATGATGGTGACGATGATTATAGTAATGTTGGTGACAACAGTGAAGATGGTAATGATGAAGATGGTGATAAGGGTGATTATGATGATGATGATTGAGATGGTGAAGATGATGGTGATGATGAGGATGATGGCGATGAATACGATGATGATTTTGAAAATGGTGTTGATGGTGACTATGAAGATGTCTACAAAGATGATGGTGATATGAAGGATGATGGCGATGAATACCATGATGGTGATAATGATGATGAGGAAGATGATGATGGTGGTGATAATATTGGTGATGATGGTGATGATGATGATGATGATGATGATGATGATGATGATGATGATGATGATGATGATGATAGGAATGTTGGTGACGACAGTGAAGATGGTGATGATGAAGATGGTGATAAGGGTGATAATGATGATGATGATGATTGAGATGGTGAAGATGATGGTGATGATGAGGATGATGGCGATAAATACAATGATGGTGATAATGATGATGATGTTGATGATTGTGAAAATGGTGTTGATGGTGACTATGAAGATGTTAATAAAGATGATGGTGATAAGGGTGATTGTGGTGATGATGACAATGATGATAATGATGACAATGATGACAATAAATATGATAATGATGAAGATGGTGATAAGGGTGATTATGGTGAAGATGATTGAGATGGTGATGATGAAGACGATGATGATGATGACATTGATGGTGACGATGATGATGAATCTGATGATGAAGATGGTGGTGATGGTGATGATGTTGATGATAATGGCTGAGATGGTGAAGGTGATGGTGTCGTTGATGGTGAGGATGAAGTTGAAGACGATGAAGATAATGGTGATAGTGAAATACACTTCCTGCTGAGCAAATCGGACTTTGAGACACCTATCAAGGCCTCTAACACTCGGCTGGATTAATGTGATGCATTGTTTTTTAGTGGATCTTTAATGACTCGTCTGCAAACAGTTAAAAATGTTGCTCCGAGGTTTTTAAATGAGACACATAAGTTTGAACATATCTCCCAGTTTTAAGTTCATTTAACTGACTGCCAGTTAATTTCATTACTTATTTTAAAATGATTGAATTTTGTTCTAGTCTTCAAATATCCTTTGCTCACCATATATTGCTGATCTCCTGCATTCTGATGCGGCTCTTCGTTCTCTTAGGTCAGCGGATCAGTTACTCCTGTAAGTACCAGGAACCAGGCGTAAAATCAGAGCGGACCAGGCCTTCCCTGTACCAGTCCCAAATTCTGGAATGATGACCTCATCTTTTTAGCCCTTAAAAGTATGTTTGTTTATTTTGTTTTTTTTTCCTAATTTTTTTTATTTCTTATTTATATTCAATTGATGTATTATTCTTAGTGCATTTTCTGGTGTTTGTATTTCTGCTTTGGTGCAGCATTTTGGTCCTACAGTTTTTTTGAAGTGTCCTATAAATAAAGTTGGACTTAAAAAATATCCTCAGAACTAGAGGAACAGGAAGTGGTTTTATTTTCCTGTATCCTGCATGATGTAATCTACTTTTATACAGTGTCTGTGCATTAGCCTTTAAATCTCACAGATTTACAATAAAGACAATTAATGAACCAATTTAATAACTCCACAGAGCTTCAGTTTCTATGCTAGTTAATCATATAAATAGGTAAAATAACAGCCAACATCAAGTTTTGCTTATTTAGTTTTTTGCTTGTAGTTACAACAAGAATCGGATAATTTGAAAAACTAATCATATGAGTATGTATGAACACCCTGACACTGACTGTGAATTTACCTGTGGAACGTCTTCCCACAGCCGGCAAACTGGTTGTTTCTGCAGCCAAATGCTACACATTTAGGCATTTTTACTGAGCATCTCTGTGGGAGTGGGGAGTACCAATATGGCCGCCGGTGGCTTCACCTTTTGCAGGTGATCAGCATTCCAGTGAATAATTAGAGATCAGTGGGTCAGACATGTCAGCAGCAACATTACAGACCCGATTCCAAGTCTGTAGAGCAGATATAGATTTCCTCTGAAGTTTTCACTGACTGAAGTCTGACTGGTTTCTATTGTTTCTCTGCTGTTCATCTTATAAGTGTCTTTTTACTCCTCTTTAGAACATTGATGTCATGAATCTGACATGTATAACAAACCAGAATGCTCATAAACTAAAAGCATCAATCCATTACTGCTCCAAGAAAAGTGCTGTTTGAGGCTGGAGCTGAAAGAGAGCGAATGGTTCAGTGATCTTATTCAGAGATCTTTGCTGGGTAATTGATAAGCTGATTGACAGGCTGATTGTTGGCAGCCATGAAGCCTGATTCTGGCATTAGAGTGACGTGGACTGAGCTGGAGGGAGGGAAGCGGGGCCACTGGCAGCCTTTCTGAAACAATGAGAACAAAGGTGACCAAGACAGGCGGGTTTCACAGGTGCGTTCTCAAAGAACGACGCATGACTGGCAGCCATCTACAACCTGGGACTCGTTTCAACTGGAGACGAGAAGATAAACGGCAGCTGAGGCCTCTGTCAGGGAACCAAGAATAAACTCAGTAAGACAAATAAACACAGCTCAACGGGAAGCGACAGAGACATAGACGGATCCAAAGGACTGCTGTGGTCAAGGCCATCTAACCCAGCATTTCTATACAGGATTTATGTGGCTCCAGTTTGTGAAAACACATCTCTTATCAAAGAGTCAGGTACAGGAAGTTAAAGAAGAGTTTGGCCTCCAGCAGAAAAGAGCCAAAAAATGGAAATCTAGAAAAGTAATTTTTTCTTCAAATAAGTGCATTTGTGCTCGGATTGAGGAGGTAAAAGACGCATTTTGCCAATAGAACAACGCAATTTACACTTAAAAGAAGAAAGCACAATTGCATGTCTTATTTCAAGTGCATATTATCTAATTATCTTATTTTAAGAGTAAAAAATATCATTCGATTGGCAAACGATCTCATTAACCTACTCAAATTAAGGGTAAATACAATTAATTTAAGAAATTTCTAGTTATTTCTGGAGCGTTTTTCCAGTGAAATAAA
>NW_015151420.1:120188-129714 GCF_000732505.1 Cyprinodon variegatus
GACCTCGATACCAATCACGGCCTATCTGCAGGAGGATGCCCTTGTTTTCTGTAGACATAAGTAACCTTCCTCGATTTTTAAAAGCCCATCAATTTCCTCTCCTGTAGCAAATCTCGATCTAATGCTGATGTTTAATTTGTGCTGATCATAAAATCTGCCCCTCCCATTTGCTTGAACGAACTTCTACTACTGCTGTTTGAGATTGGTTGTAACATGCTGGTGTTGTTAATGCATTTTTAACCATTTAACATTTAAGCTGAATGTATTTAAACATTATTGAATGTATTAACCTCTGGCCCATCCTGGACATTTCCAGAAGCCAGTTAAACCGACTCTTAGGGTTTTTTTCTTTTTCTTTCAAAACTAGTCACTTAGTCTACCTCTTGTTTATTTTCTAATAGCGTATGGTGTTCTGCACAGATGTTAGATTTCTGTAATCCTGAATTATTAGAATAAAGACGTTATTGTTTAACTTGCAGTTGTTTGTGATTCATATAGGAATCGTTTATAATTCAGGCCAGATCCACCCTCTTTTGGTAATAGTTTAAACAGAGAGAGAAATACTTCTTTGAATGATAATTAATAGCTCTGCTGATAACCTAGCCTAGGTCAATAAATTAGTGGGAATACCTGGATTTTAACAGCCCATCCAGGAATCATCCAGAGGTGAAAGGCAGAAATCCTGGTAAGTAAGCAAATTAGAGCTACAATTATTCAACTAGGAACACTAAATTGATTTCACCTCTCATTTTGGATGGGTTAAAAAAAATAACTATAACTCCAGTTCTGGTTAATCATTTATTAATTATCTGCAGGATATCATTTTGCACAACAAAAGGAATTTCTATAATATTTCAAATGTTCTTATAACAATAGTTTTCATCATTCTGCTTCATTCTATCTTTATTCTCTGATTCTGCATAATCTGTTAGTTCAATCTCTAATCTTCTGCTCTCTCTGTTTTTTTCTTTTCTTTTTTTTCTTATAATGGCTTCCTGTGGTATATTCCTTCTGCCGGAGGTTTGTTTCTGTTAAAAGGGTGTTTTTCCTCTCCACTTTCACTACAAGCATGCTTAGTGTGAGGGATTGCTTTCAAGTCATTGAGTCAATGCAATCAGCTGGTTTTCCTTTGATAGAAACTTTGAACCAATCTGACTGTATGATCTGATTGAATTGTCTCAGTACAGAGGACATGGGTTGGGAATTGGTGCTATATTAATAAATCACATTTGATTTGAAATAACATCTCATTACTAATACTTTGACTAATACCTAATTACTTTAATGGTGGAGTAGCTATATATTAATATATATTTGAACTTTATTGATCTCACACTGGAGAAATTCACTCTTTGCATTTAACCCCTCCCCTTGTGAAGCAGTGGGCTGAATTGTGCAGCGTCCTGGGAGCAGTGTGGGGTTAAGGGTTTTGCTCAGGAACTCAGAGTGGAGGCAGAGGGGATCAAACCAGGTACTTTTAACTTTCTCAGAGCACAAACGCGCTGCATTAAAGGTGAACACCGTTTTTTTTTACATTGGGCTCTTGATTTTACATTATTACATCATGTTCTACTCACCCATATTAGTTTTGTGTCATTTGAAGCTGTTTTGAAGATATTCCATTAGGTTATATCCAGGTAACATCTTTGTTTGGGCAACGACTTGAAGGCACAAACTAAACGGTTTAATAAGTTGTTCTTTATGGTACGCCAGCATTCATAACATGTAGGCCAATCACTGTCCCCCAGACATTCATCCTGTCCGCTGAACTGCTGCTAGTTTTCCTCACATGCCTGGAAGATGTCTAGTGCTGCTACCACAGATGATCTCGCTCTCCAAATGGAATTGAACGATTCAGATTAGCTAGAATGAATAGAAGGGGTAGAGTAAAGCGTAGCCCCCTGTGGCCCGGGCTGCAAGTCACAACTCCAGTCCGGCACGTTCATTACCTCGGATTACTAATCTCTGATCTGTGGGATTTACTGCTACTGCTATTTACTGCTAACGACCCCCCTTTCAGACGCATATATCAGTATCAGGTATTGCAGGCTAACAAAGAAACCCAAAACGACTCCCCATTCCTAAGGGGTGGACCCGTTCTTCTGGTTCAATTTGCATGTTTTGTAAACCAAAACAATTTTTTTTGCTACTATATAAAGCTTGGAACTCAACGTTAATTCTGACGTTTTGAATTGAAAAAGCTTCCTGTATGGAAGAGAAACGTCTTCAAACTTGGACACCAAATACAATGTTGTTGTTTTTTTTACTTCTTTGGAATGACTATGACCTGGATGAATGAGAATCTTCAGTAGCGTACTGCGATCTGTCCACCTGCTGCTCCTTTTGATCAGATGCATCACATGAAGCCAGATGCTTGTTTTTGGGAACTGCTCCACCTTACTTCACAGTCAAGCTCACTTTCTGTCCGACCATCAAATCTGACTACATTTCATGGATGTTCCAGGTCTTGCTGCTACTGTGTGCTCCCAGCACTGCAGACTATCACACCACTCAAGGTCTCACATTGCAGTGAGAGCAAACCAACAAGTTTTTTTCTGTTTTTTCAGAATATTCTTTATTTATGTGCTGGACACAGCATGAGTTTCTTACAGAAGATTTTGTCCCTGTGGGATCACAGAGAACATGCAGACCGGCTGCACATCTCACACTCTGCTGTGGAGACGATGCTTTGTTCGCTCGCTGGCTGCCATGGTGTGAGCCACCCATGGTTCAGTGTTACAGACTGGCTGTTGGAACCGCTTTCAAAGCAGCCTTTGACACTTTTTGTGTTTTCTTCCCCTTGGTTAGCGTGCGTGGTGAAAGGCACTGAGACACTGGGCTTGGTTTAAAGTCTCCTTCCTGTTCTCATTTTATACCCAACATGATGTAAATCATCACATGCATTTATATCTAAGATAATTTTGTATATGTGTATGGTTAATGGGGGAGTGACGGCCTTGTGGTCATGGCATAGAGCTTGTAATGTTGAGGTTGTGAGTTTGAAACCCATTCCCACAAACCGCAACTCTAGGTCTCTGAGCAAGACCCTTAACCCCGCACTGCTTCCTGGGCGCCCCACGATGGCAGCCCACTGCTCCCCTAGGAATGGTTTAAATGCAAAGGTAAAATGGGAGATCAATGAAGTAAAAAAAAAAGAATCAATCTATTTCATAGATTTTTAACATGATAGTAGAGTAGAACCAATATTTAAATGTGAGAGGTTTGCCACCATCATGGTTCGATGACTTTGGAGCACGTGCCTTTACTGCAGTCACAGCAAAATTTATTTTGTGTTTATCTCTTCCAGCTCCATGGTTTTTAATTGTCTTTTCATAAAAGAGCTAAACCTCCATCAGAATAGATTAAGACTCTGACATAAATTCTTACTAAATATCGATTAAATTCTCATGCCAGTCATACATGGACATGGCTGCATGTTCAGATCTGCCATCTTGTTGGAAGCAGGACTTTTCTCTTGGCTTTTGAATTCACTAACATATTTAAGTTCAGGATTGTTTTCATTTAGCGTCTTCCTCCCCCTCCCATCCATTCCAAGCAGCTTCCCTCGTCTTTTTGAAGGAAATTGGCCCGAATGTCGTCTCTACAGACATAGCCCGGTGTGTGCGTCATACTTTCATCCATGCGGGAGTGACATGTAAGTGTGTCCCTGCAGCTGCAGCTCATGTGGACTGATCAGGAAGAGCTTAGGTTACGCTCATACTGGTCTAAGGAAGATCTAGTGTCTTTGCTGGCTCTCATGTGATTATCCTGGAAACATCCACTCTCACCACTCAGTCCCTACCACACCCTGTGCTGCCTATCCACCCTCTAACTAAACCACTGCATCACTGAGCCACTGAAGGGTTTGCCATTCCCCATTCTATTGTAGCACCACCAGGAAAAAAGAATCAATTTCCAGACAGATTGTTTCAATACTCCTAGTTAAACCTTAATGCCGTGTCCGTCATTTCTACGTCTGCAGAGTTAAACTTAGAGCAACCAATACAATGATGAGCATTTTTCAGTGTTCATGGTAAATTGAGCAGTAAGAATTCCTCCAAACATCCTGTCTCTACAGAGGAAGAGGCGATACCCACACTGCAGAAATGATCTAGGAATGAGTAAAAGTATCTTAGTTCAAGTGTATTCCCCCTAGTTTGAGCAGGTAAATATGATGATCTGCCAATGAAGTATTTTTATTATAAAATTAAAAAAATAAAATAAATATATAATATGCATGGGAAATGAGACAATGCAATTGGTATTTTTTAAGTTTTTTTTATGTAAATTGTCTTCCATTGGCAAAGTATCTACCTTTCCTGCTCATTTCAAGAAACAAATGCCCTTATTTTAAGAAAAAAAAGACTTAGTTAGATTTATATCTTTTGCAGTGTATTGTGCTCTACAGCCATGCTGAAGTCTGGGAATGCACATTTACCTAAAGAGAGTATCTAAAATTCCTTTAAAAAAGAGGTCACAGATTAGTGGGTCGGGGTCCGGATGCAGACCCACCTGCTGGCTAATCTGGACCCAACCTGATTTAAAACATTTATAAATTACTGCATGTTGTCTGACGACAGTGTCTAACTTCACTTGCGCTGTTTCTCCTGTTAGCATGGTAAACCCGTACGGAACATCCAGCACCAGGCTGCACATGATACTAATCAGCCAATGAGCTGCTGTCAGTCTGGGTTGCTGCTGCTGCTGCTTTCAGACACAGCAGGCAAACCTGTGGCAAGCCGGGCGATGGGAAAGAAGGAGAAGATGATGAGAAAAAGAGAGCAGAGAAAGTGTGGACTGCTGGAAGAACTGTGGTGAACTGGTGAAAGCAGCATTCTCCACCATGAATATATTAAAAAATATCGATCGAGGCTCACGTATAAACACAAATAATGTGTTTAGGAATGGCTCTGTTCCCAATCAAACCCAGGTTTAGAAATCCTTGCAGGGCAGCCTAAAGCCTACTTCTCTAGCCATAAAAAAGGAAAGAAAAAAAAAAAGGTCAGTTCAGGTTTTCTATAAAATATATCAAAGTCAGGAAATCGTCTATAAACAGAACTGTGAAAGATTGTTTCAAAAAACAGTATACTAAAGAAAGTACAACATGGACCTAAACACCTGTATTTTATTTCAGTGTTAAGTCCTTTTTAAAGTAATGAATTATAATTAATAATGTCTCCGGACTTTTAATAGTTGTTGATTTTCTTCTTTTAGACCCAACTTCTTTTTAATTACTGACCCCTGTTCTAGATGTTTCTGCATCAGGATGCTGGATTCAGATGAACACATTGTTTCCTCAACATGTGAACAAGTCCTGCAGAAGATCGTTAATCACCAACAAGTCAGGTGTCGCCCCACACCTAAAACATGCCGGACGGTCCAGCAGACCGTTTTCCAGAACCAGTACTAGCTGTTACTCTGCAGCCTGACTGGGCTCAGCACTAACAGAACGGCAAGTTTCACTGCTGGAAACTGGCAGGCAGCTGTATGATAACATCCCAGCAGAAACCTGATAACACATGCAGCTGCAGTGGCGCCCCGCTTTTAATAAAAGCTTCCCAAACACCCCGGCGAGGTGCAAAGCAGCACGCTCCTGCACACAAACACAGGATTCACTGGTGGCTGCAGTTTATCGCTCTGCTGTTTTCTTATAAGCTTGGAGGAGTGATCAGATAATTGTCTGGACCGATACCGGAACTCAGCGAAAGTTTTCCATGTTTCCCCAGCAATAGCTATCAGAGCTGAGAACAAATGACTCCCGTTGCTGTGAGGCAGTTCAGACAGTGCAAAGTAAAAGCTTCACAACCTGACAGTTTTCTCATTACAACAAACATCAAGAGATTTTATTGGTATTTTATGTTAAAAGTCAGGAGAAACTAAAGCAGACCTGGGGGAAGGAAAAGGGTTGGTGTTTTACAGCATTTTTTTTTATAAATAACATTCTGAAAGCATTGCTCTTTTATAATTCCTTTTCTGCCCGACACAGAAATAAAATAATTTTCTAACCTCACAGGTTTGTTGGAGAACGTCAGAGAAGACAGCAGACAGGTGAGGGGTGAATGGCCCCAGCTGAAAAAAAGACACTAACATAGATCTACCGAGACATGGCTGCCCACCCAACCACCTGGCAGAGCTGCTGCACATCCACAGCTTAGGTGGGGGAATCTGGACGTCATGGGTTCCACTAATTTGTCCTCCGTGGAAGAAGGTTAAGAGAAAAGCCATTGTCCTTTTGGCAGTAATCCTTGATCCATCATAAAAGGACCATAAACCAAATCATCCTGGTGTGACTGCAGTCAAATGTCCGGGTCAAAGCCTACCCAAGGGTTAGAGCAACCTAGTCGAAGTTCATATTTAAATCCAACTGAGACTTTTAAGAGAAGATGGATGTTAACAAATGCTCTTATTTACAGTAGTAGCCATTCAAAAGTTCCCCACTTTCCTTAAAGGGCCTTTGGTTGGTCCCCTCCAATTCCTTTTTAAACATCAATCTTTGTACTAAAATGCTATTTCAGTCATGATTTGTGGACATTAAGATCTAAAGAGAAGCATCATCTCCTGGTCAGACCCTGTAATTCAATGAAAGGGTGTAGTCTGAGTAAAAAAAACATGCATGTTCAGTAGAAGTCGAGTGGCTGGAAGTTGGAGCGGATGTTGCTCGGAGTAGCAGGGAAATGCTCTACTGTTCGGATTGCGTTTGACTGGGAAGGGACATTTTGAATTGCTACTACTGTAGGACACTAGTAAAATAGATTATAGGTTATATTATGCTCTGCTTTAAAATCTACAAAAATAAAAGTTAATCAGAAACCAAAATCATCAAGATCAAAGACCCACAGCTTTGTAGAGTGAAGGAGGTGAGCACTGCCAGGCAAAACAAAGTCACACTGCACTCATCAGAGTTCTATTAAATGCATCCAGGATCCAGAAATAAACACTAAACTTTAGGGTTGAGCTGCAAGAATTTAGATCATACGCCTGCAAATAAAATCATTGCAAAAGTTTTGTTGCCCTCAAGATGTTTAGCAGCACATCAAGCAGGGTAGCGGCAGCAGCTTCGATCGTTGTGTTTCCTAACTTTCTCTAGCAGCACTTTCTTCATCTTCAGTTTAGTTTCTGGATTAATTTTTACTTATTTCGGATGATGGTTTCTGCACAATATGAAACAAACTGCTAATAATATCTGTAGGTCCATTAATGTCCTCCTCCTCATAACCCTGTAGGGCCAGGATGGAGTCATCAGTCTAGTCCTTCATCCTCCTGATGATGGCTGCTTCAGGAGTCTGATATGATAGGATTATCCAGAAACGGCTGTGATCTGCTCTTCCAAAGGGTGGGAGAGGCAGAGTTCGACATGCTCCTTCAATCCAACCATGACATCGATCTTGGTCTTTCTTGTGGGACATCTGATGTACTGATAAAAAGCTCTGAGTCCCTTTAGATGACAGGGATTAAAGATTACTAACAATTTAAATTTGGGATCTAAAGAGAAGCGTCATCTCCTGGTCAGACCCTTTAATTCAGTAAAAGGGTGAAGTCAGAGTAAAAAAAAATATGCAAGAGGCAGTCATTCTAGTGGCTGGAAGAAGGAGGGGATTCTGCTGGGAGTTGAGAGTGAAGTTGGCTGCCAATCGCCTGGTGTTCAACTGGGAAGGCCATTTTTAATGGCTGCTGCTGTAAATCTGACTGATTTTCTGCATCTTTGTGAAAAAGAACAGGCGGCCTTTTTATTCCCTGGATACACGAAGCCCAGATGACTTTCAATTGCAGGAATATTTAGATCCTTACATATTAGACTCAGCAAGCCTTAAAATAAATCTAGCCTGAAAGTGTAACATTTTTTATTTGTAAAAATACAAAACCAAACCATGGATCATTAGCCTTCTAGTTACCTGTACAGGAATCTGTGGTTCTAATGTATTGAAACATTTCTGAAATAGATATAAAATGTGAAGACATTTAAGTTCTATGGAAAGTTTAACAATATAACCATTTGTCACACCGAAAGTGAGACATTATAAGGGATGGAGAAAGAGCAACAAAATCAACCAAACTATTCAGAATCTGTATTTTGAAGATTAATTATCTTTAATCTGTGTCAGATTTGTGAGGTTAAAAGCTGAGGCTGGGGCATGAATATTAAACTCTGCATTGAAATGCAGTTCAAAGGGCATGATGGGATCAGACAGGGTAAGATTGGGTCCTGGTGGTGACTCACTCTGCCCTTTGAAAAATAAAAAAAGATGAATAGGTACAGATACCTCCTTGCAAAGCTGCCATAACCGGCTCTGACAGCTGAGTTTTCTCTCATGTTGTGTACGCCTACAGGTTTATCCTCCAGTTTCTTGGCTGTCTACCTGAATCATCTGCTTCTCGTTATTAAGGACAGTTTCTTCCAGGGCTTTATTGTTCGAAGGTGTCATCGGAAAAACAAACATCCAAGTAAAATGAAACACGCACCAATCAAGTGTTACTTTAGCTTATTCTCATTTCTCTGCAGGAATAAATGAAAAAAACACCAGCTTTGGGTTAGTAATGTTCTCTATGAGGAGGAGAGGCTATAAAACTGGTTTCTACTATTTTCTAACAAAACAAAATGGCTCCAAAGATAACAGACCTGCATTTGTTATCTTTTAGCTTCTCGAATGGCTAACACAGCTAATTCTTCTAGAAGAGCAGTTACTGTGTGTAGATCTACCTCAGTCCTATATCCCATGGTGCTTTGCAGGAGTTAACGTCTCACATTGCAGAACACCAAACATTCTGCTGTGTGAGCAGTTTCTCAGAGGATAAACACATGAAGAAGAATGAAGGTGGCGCCGGGACAGAGACTGCGACCAATAGAGGCCTCGGTCCACGACGGTCTGTTTTGAGTCCTGACTCATCGACCTTTGACCGCTGGCTTCATTGTCGAGGTGTGACAGGAGCTTTACTCTCCATCCCCTGTCCGTTGTTTTAATGACATTATTGTTTTCCCCCCTAATTTAAGGTAATTTAATTTATATTCTAGTTTAAAGATTTCCCCCATAAACGACCCCTGGATGCTGTTTGTACAATTGTTTAAACTCTGTTCTTTGTTTACTTTATCATCTATATTTTTGTCTAATAACGTTTTATCAAATGCAAAAAAAGTGAATAAAAGTGAGAGTGTTGTTACCTGCACAACCTTGTAGAGTCTGCATATTTAAAAATGAAAAGATTTTGTAGCTACTGCAGGCCAGTCGGGGGTCAAAGCCAGAGAAGCTGAAAATATTCCAGGTCTGATCAACAGCTGATATCTTTTTCACGAGGTCTTCATTGATCCTTTAAACATCAACAATAATGTGCTTTACCTCATTTATTGCAAACCGTCCAGGTACTCAGGGGTCTTCCCTTGTTATCGGAACATAATTTGAACAACTGAAATAATAACAAAAAGCTTTTACTACACAGATGCAGAAAACGGCAAAGGGAAGGCAGTTAGAAAGATTGATTGATCGATCTGAGAAGTGTTGCATTTTGCGGTTTATTTTACATTTTTTCTGAG
>NW_015151420.1:130564-133505 GCF_000732505.1 Cyprinodon variegatus
TTCTACTATATTCTAATATACTCTATTCTATTCTACTCTCCTTTATTCTATTGTGTCTCCCACACACATTCTCCTTTAGTATAATAGGAGGTGTAGCCTTTAGATGGTGGCGTTCAGGGCTCAGTCCCTCTAATGAAATGCAAACTGGTCTCTGCCTTTCCAAATGGCTCCCAGTCCACCTGAGAACAATCCCATAACCATCTGTTGTTTTCTAGCTGAATGCTGGAGTGTGACTCTGCATCCGTGAAAGCCTTTCCCCTCACCGGCCTGGATGTGTCCATCAGAGCAGGTTCAGTTTTCACAGAGCCCTGGTGCTGCATTAAAACTGGACCAGCTTTACGTCTGAGAACAGAACATTCAGGGGTTTTATATCATGTAAACATATTTACGATGTTTTTATCTACACTGGGCAATAAAGTGATTTCACTCAGGTAAACATGAATCAGCTAAACTGTATGACTTCAATGCAATCGAGCATGAATTATAGGATGATTCAGGAAAATCTGGGAGTCCAGTTCTAATGCTCTTTGGCATGATGACTTTAGTATGACGTCTCTTTTAGCATTGTTAAGAACATTTAAAGAAGCCGTTATTGCTTATAATCTAATGATCACATAATGAGGGTTTAGGGCGTAGAATCATCCATGTCCAGTCGTTGACCTCTTCATTCAGCTTTTTTATTCTATGCTTCTTGTCTCCTCCTGTTCCTTTTAAAACCGTCTTCCTGACTTGTCATTTCAGATGACTTATTATTGTTTGGCCTCATTTCTGTGCCCAGACTACAGATTCAGGCCATACTCTCGGATCATATCACCTGTTTCTGCTTCCTCAGCTTCCACCCTCGATCAGGGGCCTAAACCTGAGAAGTTTTTACTGTGTGTTCTGATTATGGCTCAGTCGGATCAAACCATAACGCCAAACCAAGGTTTCCCATTTACAGCCAGTCAGTTATATAGTGATGTTGCCCTGCTGCCACCAAAGAACAGAAACTCAGCTACCCCCCCACTCCCACTGATTCTCACAGCCTCATTACTGAACTTTACTTTGCCTTGAAATCCCTGCTCAGCCACTAACCAATCTCTCTCCATTTAGACTTCTTTGAATAGATGGCCACCAGGTAGCATTGTCGCCATGGAAACTATATCCAGTTGGTTCTTTTCAGCCTTTATAGACTCATGGGAAGCCAGTTAGGGTCAGAAGCTTGACTCTTCTGGTAAGAAGTTAGGGGTTCATTGAGGGATTGGAGTCCTGGATGTTAAAGCTTGGTTTGATGATTAGCTCAGTCTTTATCTCAGTCTTTTATTTGACATAGTCTTTAAGTGTAAATAAATTTTTAGTTGTATTAATCTTTGGTATGATGGAGGCAACTGACATCTTGTTGAACTGATTTATATTTAAGTTCATCCTCAGCATGAATCCTGTTTTTAAGAAAATTTCTACAGAACAGGAGGATGATAGAAAGCAGCGTTCAGTGGTTCATTAAAATGCACACAGATAAAGAGAGTAGCTCCCAGTGGGTTCATTTGTTCATACAGTGTAAAGTCAAACACTGCAGACATTCATCAAGTTCTTTCTCATGTATTTGGCTTCTGTTTACCAAAAATGGTGTTCATTTAGGGTGCTCCTTCCCTAAAACGGAAACACCACATCTTTATCTTGATCTACCAGATCTTTTTTGTAGTCCTTAAATCATTTTGGAGAACCAAAGGTTGTTTTAGAAACTAACTCTACAGTTGTCTCTGTCAAGAACAGAAACAGTTAATTGTTAGAACCAGCACAACATATATTTCTCTCCAGGATGGAGTCACAGCCAATTAGGAGCAGATCAGATTAAGCTAATATGATGAGAAAAAGCAGAGAGAGCAGAAGGTTTTAGGTTTAACTAACCAATACTTCAGAATGGAGGAATGAAAATGATGAAAAATGGTCCCTGTGTCCTCCAGCAGTCTAATCCTATAGCAGCATAACTATAGAGATAGCTTAGGATGACCTGAGCCACACTATGACCATACAGACCTCCAGGTCTTCTGGATCCAAATTTACTCCGACTACCCATAACCAGAACTAAACATGGAGAAGCAACTTTTAGTTTTTTACTCCAATAATCTGGAACAAACTCAGACAAAACTGTAAAATAAATCTACTTGCCTTGCCTTAATCTTCCTCTTGAGATGGCCAAAATATTGGTTTCACAGGGAAAAGAGGAGCTTAAAATACTGAAATAATAGCGACTGAGCCTTACTCTTACATTGGCCGGTTTCAGATGGTCCATCCCTTGCATATATTTTCTTCATGTGTTGCAAAATAACACAAATAAGATCAACAGGTAGTAGTTATCATGTTATTTTAATAATTTTAAAAAAGTAAATTACAGCTCAGATATGCAGCTTGAACTAACACTGAAAGGTCAGACGTAATGAGAAGCTCTGACTCAGCAATCCAACAGGCACAGAAGGTGACTTTTAAGTTAAATATTATAGCTGTCATGATCTGCCATTCTGGACTTTCTGGTTCTGGCTAACTTTTCATTTAGGTTCTAAGTTATTTTATGTTATTCCGTGTTGCTGTACAGGTTTGTATCATTTTGTTATTCTTTGTTTTACTCTTACTTGTTATCTCTTTTCTGCATTATTGCATGTTTATTCCTTGGTCTAGTTTTGGTTAGATATTCTTTCTCTTATCTTTATGTTATGTTTTCCATAGCTTCAGTTATCTCCAGTCCTTCTCTTATCCTCTTGTTTTCCCCTTGGTAATCCCTAATTTTGTAGTTTTATTCCCATTTAGCCTCTATTAAGTAACTTTCTAGTTGCAGTTAAACCCTGTTTTCCCTGGTTACCCTATAGTGCCCCCTTGCTGCACTCTCCTTTCCCCTTAGCTCCATTCTAGCTGTTTCTGTCCACCCCTGCTCCCAATTAACTGATTCCTCCACTCTTTATTCTGT
>NW_015151420.1:138015-140256 GCF_000732505.1 Cyprinodon variegatus
TTCCTTATGTTCCTAACAGAGCACTTCGCTCTCAATCTGGATTGGTTCCTAGAATTTCTAAAAGTAGAATGGGAGGCAGAGGACAACAATAGGGTTTGTGCTGCACACAACTGGCATTTATGGAAGAAAGCCATTTCTTAAATATATTCATAAAAAGTGTTGTTGAAAGTTCGCCACCTGACACCTGAGAGATAGAACACAAACATGTGGAAGAAGGTGCTGTGGTCAGATGAAACCAGAATCCAACTTTATGGCAACAATGCAAAAAGTTATGTTTAGCGTACAAGCAACACAGCTCATCATCCTGAACACATCATCCAAACTGACAAAACATGGTGGTGGCAGTATCATGCTTTTGGACTGCTTTCTTAAGGAGGGGGAGGGGAGATGGTTAAAATTGATGGGAAGATGGATGGAGACAAATAAAGGAGCATCTGAAAAAGACCGGAGACTGGGACGGAGATTTATCTTCTATCACAATATCCAAAACAGAAAACAATGGAATGTTTCACAAAAAAACATGTTAAGATGTTAGAATGGCCTAGTCAAAGTCCAGATGTGAATGTAGTTAAGAATCTGTGGAAAGAACTGAAACCTGCTGTTCATTAACGCTTTTTTGAATGTCCAAAGTGTAAATATTGGAAGCAACCATACTGTACTTCCCTGCCTGTGAGAAAGAGGAAAAAATGCAGGATTGTATTTTGATGATGGGGTGATTGGGCAGCAGCTGAATGCATTAATGTATTTGTTAGGACATTTACATGTCAAATCAAACGTACATAAGCAGGACTCGATGTTAACCATCGCCCGATCGCCCGGGGCAAGTAGATTTTATTGTTAGGAGAGTACAAATTTAATTGCATTTGTCCGCCGGGCAAGTGTAATGATGGCAAAAAAATTTATTTATCTCTCAAAATTGCTTTAAAATCACAGACATTCACTGAAAACGACCCACAATCGTTGCCGGCACCATTTTTGTTGTTTTGTAGACATTCTCGCGTGATTTGAAAAAGCCGCGTGATTTTCCGCTAGATGGGAAGAGAATTCTGCAGAGCAACAGCTGGATGATGAATTGAATCTATACTATAATACCCTCTAGATTAAAAATGATCAGTCAGGGATTAGGAAAATAATAATAAAAATTGTATGCGCACAGTGTAAATATTTCTATCATATGGCAGTCTTCTGTACGGTGGTCATACATTAAAAAATGTTCATTAAATTTTTTTCTCTTAGACATTGGAGTGGTGCATTTAAATGTTAGAGATAAACATGTTAAATTGGTGAGTAGTAGTAGTGTAAGTTTTTAAACTGTCAAGTTTTTTTTTTAATTTTTAACATTACAATTTATATTTNCCATACTGTACTTCCCTGCCTGTGAGAAAGAGGAAAAAATGCAGGATTGTATTTTGATGATGGGGTGATTGGGCAGCAGCTGAATGCATTAATGTGTTTGTTAGGACATTTACATGTTAAATCAAACGTACATAAGCAGGGCTCGATGTTAACCATTGCCCGATCGCCCGGGGCAAGTAGTTTTTATTGTTGGGAGAGTACAAATTGAATTGCATTTGTCCGCCAGGCAAGTGCAATGATAGCAAAAAAAATGTATTTATCTCTCAAAATTGCTTTAAAATCACCGACATTCACTGAAAACGACCCACAATCGTTGCCGGCGCCATTTTTGTTGTTTTGTAGACATTCTCGCGTGATTTGAAAAAGCCGCGTGATTTTCCGCTAGATTGCGTGATTCAGTTTTTGGGGAGAGAATTCTGCAGAGCAGCAGCTGGATGATGAATTTAATCGATACTATAATACACGCTAGATTAAAAATGATCAGTCAGGGATTAGGAAAATAATAATTGTATGCGAACAGTGTAAATATTTCTATCATAAGCCAGTCTTCTGTACAGTGATGCAGGTCATACATTAAAAAATGTTCATTAAATGTTTTTCTCTTAGACATTGGAGCGTTGCAGTTAAATGTTATAGAGCTAAACATGTTAAATTGGTGAGTAGTAGTAGTGTAAGTTTTTAACCTGTCAAGTTTTTTTTTAGATTTTTAACATTACAAATTATATATTTCCAAGCACACAACAGTTTAAAGCAAAGTTTAGTTTGAAAAGAATGTGCAGGAAGGATTGAAAAGCATGTTAACACGGTAATGTAGGCTTGAGTTCATTATCTGCATACAGTATACACACCAGGAACCTGGAAACTTACTGAATTACAAAAAATTTA
>NW_015151420.1:142426-143867 GCF_000732505.1 Cyprinodon variegatus
TACAAATTATATTTTTATTGCAGCTTTTATGGCTGATGCTGTATAATATATTTTGTGACATGTTGGATCAATAAATTCACAATGTTTGTAGAAGCTACGCACATGAAGTAACTTTAATATATTTGATAAAATATAAAGGTAAAAAATACGTCCAGGAGAGTAATATGAACGAGAGAAGTAAGATAAAGAATCCTGTGAGATAATAGAGACATTTGGATGGTTGGATAAAGAAGTGAGAGCAGCAGGTAAGATTTAAAGGGCTCTGCAAGAGGAGGAACCAGGACTGTTAGGGTGGAGTAAAGTGGATAAAGGACGACTCGGTTGATGGATGGCTTCTCTGAAGCATAAATGAAAAAGGGAGGAAGGAGAGTAAGAAAGGATTTATTAGTGGAGGGATAGGTCAGAAGCCTTTTTACAAGATGAGTAACAAATTATACATTAAGGGCTCTAATAAAAATACTTGGAACAATTAGCAAGCTAAAGTGAAAGGACTAAGAAGGAGGAATACAAAAAGGTTAAAGTTTAAGTAGTGCTTTTGGTGTAATGCCAACATAAGACGCCACATTTCCCATGTTGACTAAACCTTTAAGCAGTAATTCCTCTAATTTTGTAAAAGAAATAGTAAAATAAGGTCGACATCTTTAATGGATTTGTTTATGGTGCAGGTGAAGCTCAATAACTTGATGTAAACAGTTTCTCAGCAGTGATGGCATCCTGATTTAAGGCCACTTTCTAATGCAGGCGGGACACATAGTCATTTTGTTGTGACTGTGTAGAATCTGTTTAAATAAGATAAAGATACAGCTAAGTGATGATGCAGCTAAGCCATCTAAAAATGCATGATGCTACCTTGCTGTGACACTAAAACAAAGTCTGACCAGAAGAAAATCAGCTGCATTAGCTGTGGGTTTAAAGACTGCAGCTCAAAGTGTCCCGTCCTGTATTCAATTAGTGTTGACCAACTGAGGATGTGGAAGATAGGCCGGCCATTAAATGTCTAATTTAATGTTTAGTTATATAAAAAAAGCTGATTTTTTTTTTTTTTCAGGTTTAACTGTCAAACGATGAGCTAGAGATAGAAAATGTTAAGACTTTCCACAAAGTTAAAAACAATCCATTGGACTTTGTTTTCAAGTTTGAAGACGTTTCTCTTNAAACTTACTGAATTACAAAAAATTTAAAAACAAACATGTTTCATTGATTTATGTACAAAAATGAATATTAGGAACTATATTTATCAAACATTATACTGGGCAAGTAAAAATTGCTTCTGGGCAAATGAAATGTGAAAGTAAAAAATCCTTAACGTCAACCCATGATAAGGGTGTATCAAATGTGAATAATTAAATGGGTGGGAAAACAAACACCTGAAAGGCTGAGGTTATGTGTCTTCAACAATACTATTATTTTCAAAAAGTTTGATATATTTCTGGAAGGCTTG
>NW_015151420.1:147057-149333 GCF_000732505.1 Cyprinodon variegatus
CAACCTGGATTCAAGGTCATGGAGATACTCAAAGATCTAGGCTTTAGCGCTGACCAGCTGGAACAACACTGCGGCGTTGAGGCAAGGTCTGAAGACAGCTTATATAGTGGATCCTCTGATGATCTAGATGGGCTGCAGCTGTGCAGGAGGCTCCCTCAGAGGATCCACGGCGGACTCTGCTGGAGAAAGATGGGATCATCTCCAGCTCCCAACACTTTAAACTACCTCGACAGGATATCCCTTTAGTCATGTACAAAAAAAACAAAACAATTTAAGGTCAGATCGCCATACGCCTCAAAAAACCCCAAAAAGTAAGTTATTAAATTGTTTTTTTGTACATGACTATAGGGATGCACGCCCGTTGAGGTGGTGTAAAGTTTATTTTTCATACAAAACTAAAGGGATAAACGAATGCTTCATGAATGCAGGATATGCACTGGATGCTATTCCTGTCTTTTCTTCACCACAAGCTTTTTGTTGGACATCCTGCTCATTAAAAAGGCTAAAACACGCTATCAGGTAGTCTCTGATTGGAAATGATGTACGGTACTATGGGACCACTAGTACTACACATCCACACGTTACAACAACAACAAAAATCCGAAAGCCTTTGCAAGTCAGCAGGCTACATGCATCATCTGAAGTTGGAAGAGAGGCAAATATCACCTGGCAAAGAAATGGATAAAAGGAGGGAGAGAAAAGGTCAGGAAAAAGATTCTGGAAGTTAAGCCTGGAAGGTGGGGAGGCAGGAAGCAAATGAACAAGAGAAGAGAAGACAGGCAGCAGGATGGATGATAATGTAGGAGGAGGGGAAGACGAAGGAGGAAGGTCAGTGATGAAGTAGCAGACATGCTGCCAGACTCCCCATGGATCTGAAAAAGTGACTCACAGACTGATGTACTGGTTGGATGGGCAGGGAGGGGAAGATAAAAGTAGGCAGCAAAATGGAATGGATGGCACGGGGACAGCATGGAACAGAAGGTTGACTTATCGTTCTGGAGAGTCGCACTGAGAAGTATCGGGGGCCATTAATCAAAATGTAGAAGACTACTGTATATGTTATCATAATGATCAAACCTCAGCCAAAATTCAATCTTCAGTATAGAGTGATCAGCAAAGCGGGGTTTCCTCATCCTCTCTCTCATTTTCTTACATGTTGGCCTTACTGAAGGGTTTCAGTTTTACTCACAAGCAGCAAGTTAACGCAAAATATAGACTTGAAATGAAGGTTTTTAGTATTGAGGGGGAAATAAATCCAAACCTCTATTGCCAGCATGAAAAAGTGATCACCTCCTGAACCTAATTACCGGTTGGCCTTTTGGCAGCAACACTACAAACCAAAGCCTTTACAAGCTGTGGAGCATTTAAGTCCAACCCATTAATGGAGAAGTGTTGTAATTTAGCCACATTAGAGATCGGGACTTTGACTAGGCCACTGCAGCGTTTTCATTTAGTTTCCTGTGTGTTTTAAATCATTGTTCTGCTGTAGAACAATGAAATTGATTTTGGATGGAAGTTCTCCTTCAGAATTTTGGGCACTCAGCAGATTGCATGGTTCAATTATCCCAACAAGTCTTCCAGGTACTGAAGCAGCAAGACAGTCCCAGACCATCACACTACCACCATCATATATTTCTGGTGGTATGATGTTTCTAAAATGTGGTGTTACCTCTTCTCCAGATAAAATGGGACTCTTAATTTCAGAAAACTTCTACTTTTGTCTTTTCAGTTCACAGACCATTTTCTCCTTTAGCCTGGGAAAGAGTTGTCCCTAGCTTTGATACGTCATGTTCTCTTTTGTGATAAAGTGCGTCATTTTCAATGCTTTGCCATCTTATGATTAATAGTATTTTTTACTCTCCAATAAAATAAATCTTCTCTACCTGTAGATTTGAAAGTCAGAGGAATTACCCAGAGGAATTGCTGTCCTCTGACAGGAGTAGTCAGGACTGTTGAGTTTCAGATGAAAGTTCTCTTTGTCTGGCCATTTTGAGCGTTTAATTGACCCCACAAATGTGATGCTCCAGAAACTTAATCTGCTCAAAGGAAGGTCAGTTTTGTAGCTTCTGCAACGAGCTAAACTGTTTTCAGATGTGTGAACATGATTGCACAAGGGTTTTCTAATCATCAATTAGGCTTCTGTGCCAATGAGCAAACACATTGTATCATTAGAACACTGCAGTGATAGTTGCTGGAAATGGGCCTCTATACACCTATGTAGATATTGCACCAAAAACCAGACATTTGCAGCTAGAATAGTCATTTACCACATTAGC
>NW_015151420.1:150227-151307 GCF_000732505.1 Cyprinodon variegatus
TTTCAGAGCAAAGGCGAAACGTGTTCTAGAAAACTTCACATCCGGAAGATCTCAAATGATAAACTGCATAATCATTCAGAAAGCTATCTAACCATCTAATCTAAGGCTATGGTTTGTACACTTAGATTCTCCATTCATGATGGGCTAATAATGACCTAAGTGGAGTTTGGAACCATGTCAGGATTCTGAGATCTTTGTTTTAGTGGAAACTTGGTTGTTGTTGTTTTTTTTTTGTTTTTGTTTTTGTTTGAATCATGTGCAGCTGACTTATTCTGTCTGACAAATACTCTTAATTTTGACTGAAAGAGTATGAGGACAAACTTGTCCAATGTCATGTACACAGTAGCTTCATTTGGTGCTGCAAATGAAAGAATACCCCAAATCTTTCTGATAAACTTCATGCACAGTTTACCCTGGTTCAATGCAGGGTCTTTATGACCTACCATGAACCAGTGGGACCCTGACTGTCTCCTGTTGGAATAAACCCCAAATCTATGATAGAAATCAGTAGTTGTTCCTGGAATCACATGTTTTGGGGAAATGTTTTGTCCCTGGTAGTCTGGAATCCTTTCAAAGTCCCAAATTCTGAAGCGATCTCTAAATAACTCAAGATTGGCAGTGATGTCAGGTCCTGCAGTATAATGATCTTTTACTCTGGCACTGAGATAAGGTGTTGACCCGTTTAGGGTTGGGTTTCAGAATTAGCAGAATGTTCTGTTCAAACAATATCCACAAGTCTTTGCTCCTCTACAGACGAGATGTCTGCCAATTCCTTTTGGTCAAACAGATCCTTTTGTCTTTATATTTAGCAAATTTTCAGATCCCTCTAGTGCAGGGGTCTTCAATGTTTTCGAAGCCAAGGACCCCGAAACTGATTGCGAGATAGAGCGGGGACCCCCTAATTATATATATTGTATGTTTTATCAAACTGGTCCTATAGTCACTCTATTACATATGGAGTCATGTAACGAAAGTAATTTCTCCCTGGGATTATTAAAGTATTTCTGATTCCTGGTTGATGGGACAGGTGGTGTGAATGAAACGGTGCCCAGCTTGAAAGAGCTCCTGTGTGTCGCTGAA
>NW_015151420.1:156462-158219 GCF_000732505.1 Cyprinodon variegatus
CAATAAACAAGAACGTTTCACGTTTCAGAGAAGTGAGGCTCTCTCTCTCTCTTTCTCTGTTTTTTTTCTTTTTGTTTTACTCCTTTATGATTGTCATTGTACACTTGAGTCCTCAGCATGTTAAATATTTAAAGTATTAATAATATTTCTAGTATTGTTCTATAGGAGTTCATGTTTCTAGTGAAAACAATAATTCACATTTACTGATTTCCACTATCATCCATCAAAATAGTTTCACTGATAATAATGGAATATAATGCAAATGCTTGAAGAATAATTAATCCAACATTAAATTACTCATAATTACAAAACCATTTTACAGTCGACAATTTAAAATCTAACAAGATAATAAAACTAGACCACAAAACATAGCAAGCTAAAATTGTATAGTACCTTGAAGTTATAGATGGTAGCCACAGGCCTACAAATAGATAAAATGTTTAAACATCCATTCATGGCTTTATCAGCCGTATGTTATCTCTATGTGGAAAAACTTAGACTAAACAATAAACACCACTTCCCTAAACAAAATTAACTAATCTTCTTCCCATGTTAGGAAACTCTAAAGGAAAAAACTTTAAATCTCAGCAAAACTTATATCTGATCTGCATCCTGACCAGGGAACCAAATGTTTTTCGTATTTAAAAATATTTTGTTTTGCTCCATGTTTTTTCTGTCACACTAGTTACATTTGATCACTGCTGCACTGCATTTTTTTTTTTACGGATAGCAATTCCCACTCAGACCACTTGGTGGATTAATGTTAGCTGTTTCAACCAGATTTCCAGAGGAAATCTGGTTGAAACAGAAAATCCCTCATCTTGTAGTTTTCCAATCACCTAATTTCGTCTGTGTAAAGGAAATCACCAAAATATTGTGATAACAGCTTGATAATTAATGACACACAAGCAGGGGTGGATTTAAGAAGTTTAGGGCCCTAGCCCTAGGGGGCTTAGACACACTTAATATTATCGGCGTTCTGATGGTATTTTAGCGAAATTATGTTTTTCAAAAGCATAATAAATGTTCACAAATAAGGAATATTTGTATTTACCATACATGTAAACAGGAACTTGGGGCCCTAGGCACCTGCCTAGTATTGTCTGATGGTAGATCCCCCCCCCTGCACACAAATGGCTGCACGGTTCAGTGGATGAGAAGCAGCAGGAAGCCGTAAGACGAGGCGCTTTGGCCACAGCTGATCCAATTATTTATGCAGTTTTTGGCTAATAATTGAAAAGAATGAAAATAAATGCTTTAGACAGTTTAGTCATTATCAGTAGAAATAAAGTTATTAGTCAAAATTGAGGGAATGTTAGTTAAAATTACTTAAAAACTGTAGCTCAACCTTTGACCCTGACAGACTTAGAATCTGTCCTATCTTTACTATCTTCCCTGATCTGCTTTTCCTCCCTGTCTTCACTGATCGCTCTCCTTTTCTCCTGTCTTCTGCTCTTTTCCCTCCGCTCACCTCTCTGATGTTTCACCACACTGGTTTTAGCTTAAAGCATCATAACGAGAAAAAAAAAAGCATAAGCTAGGCTATTAGCTTAACTAGAAGGCTAATAAATGGAGGCAGACCGGTTAAAATGTCACTTTTTATGTTAGATCTTTGTGTTCATTGAACAGGTGGTGATAAATCACTTCCTGACTTTTACACCAAACTGTAATGACTCTGTTGCTCAAAGAAACAGTGGAGGACAGAGGAGCTGCTGGAACGCATAGTGACCAAACCACTTTATTGGTGTGTGTGTGTG
>NW_015151420.1:158543-164187 GCF_000732505.1 Cyprinodon variegatus
TATCTATACTTCTACTTAAGTACTACATTTTGCCAAATAAAAAAATAAAATTAAACCTCCATCAGAGCCAGCGGCGTTTCACACATGGCCAGGTCGAGAGAGGGATGCTGCGGATGGGCTAATGTTAGCCCTGGCTACAGTTAGCCTCAGAAAATGGTTAACCTCAGAAAATTGGTCATATAGTGACGCTTAAAAGTATAATGATCTTGCCTAAAATTATTTTAAAACATATTTTAATTGAACATCTGCTACAGAAAAGATAACTTTTAACTTAATACTCGGAGCTCTGTGAGCGCTTCATTGGAAGCTGCTGCCGCCGCAGTGCATGCTGGGACGGCTGTCTATCTCAAGAATGGACAAGTCTGCTCTGATGCATGCTGGGTAAAACATCTGGGGCCTTTGTCCGTTCTCGTTCTGCTGTTCTGCTGTACTAGGGCTGAGGCTGATGATGTTTCATGAGCACAGTGTGAGTTTTCATAGGTATCTATATCTGGGATTCAACTAATGACTGCTGGTAGCTGCAAACTTGAACAGTTATTGCTCCAAAAGAGCCTTACCTTGTAACCACTCTGCTTACAGTTTCTCCCAAACCTTCGGCTGTGTTCCTGGTTGATCATGATCCTGTTTGTTGCCTGAAATGAGGCCGTCACAGAACCAGAAACAGATTTATTGGTTACCAGATTAAGTCAACTGATTGTTGTAACTTAAAAAGAATAGGTTGTTATGGTGTTAAGAGAAAACAAATACATGACATACATGTTAGACTTTTACTAACCCTGAACACCAGCAAATCATACTATAGAATATCAGGTGGTGGTTCACACATCATGATTTTAAAATCGTTTGGTGACTTCAGAGAGATCAAAAATTACAATAAAACCAGGAATAGAACGGTCATGGTCATAATGAGACGCAACATTTAGCTGTTAGACAGGAAACCTCAACAAACCTCTGGAGTTCACATATGAGTTCACAGTAAACACACATGGTGGAAGAACCAAACCCAATGATAATAGCGTGTCTCATTCTGTAAGGCGAAAAGAATTTTTTTGATGTAAGGTGGGCATATACTGCACTAGTTTTTGGCATTTTCGGGCTGATTCTCCAGTCGTGGAAGAATTGTTTGGATTGGGCCGAGGTTCAACCTCATTGTGCTCCCTGCGTCGTGTACTGTGCATGGGGTAACGAGGGGCAATTAGCCTCTCATGACCACCGCCCGATCGGAAATCATTCAGGAAGGATATCAAACAGTCGGCCCTCGTGAGGCGTTAGTGGGTAAATCCTGCTGTTGAACCAGAGGTATGAGCTTCTACGTGTTCTTGTCCTTCTTCCAGATTGATGAGTCTGACCAGTGCCATCTTTTGGAGCTGAGTCCAACGTGTGGTTTTTGAACAGTGTGAGCATGTAGATCGCATCAGAGCATGTTCTTACAGTGTAAGAACACACACGGTGAGCCGTGAACTTTTAAACCGAGGAGTTTTGTCGTACAGTTAGAGCTGTAGCTGAGTACAACGATTGAAAATATCGTACAGTGCCCGCCATAAAGGAGTCAAGAAGGGGTGAGCAGAGACTGTAGGTGCTACACTATGTTTGGGGATGACCTGTCTTTTATTTGATCTTTAGAAATTGGTTGATTACTGTTAGAATTAATTAGTGTAGGTTAGTTTACATGCATTCATTTAATACAGTTCAGTTTATTTATATAGTGCCAATTCTCAACACATGTCATCTCAAGGCCTGCAATGGACTAGCGACCTGTCCAGGGTGTAACCCCGCTTCTCGCAGTAGACAGCTGGAGATCTGTCTACAGGCGAACCCCTCGTGACCCTGCTTGGGATAAGCATGATGTAAAATAGATTGAAAAATAAATGGACATGAAATAATAAAGGTTTAACGTAATTTTAACACTATTCAGAAGCTGACCAATTATCAGAAACCACCAGCACCCCTCATAACACCACTTTGGATTAGGTGAGTCAGAAAATGGATGGACGGATGGATGTCATCTCAAGGCACTTTACAGAGAAAATCAACCAAACATACAGTCAAATTGATTGGAAAACCAGTTGATTGCATTGACTTATTGACTGAAGGCAGTCCTTCGCACCAACATGCTTGTAGCGACAGCGGAGAGGAAAAACTCCCTGTTATCAGGAAGAAACCTCTAGCAGAACCAGGCTCTGTGTGAGCGGCCATCTGCCGAATCCGAATGGGGTTCAAGGAGACAGAAGCAGAGCTACTAAAGACAACTTTTAACCAACTCCACAGACGGCCCCGACTAGGAAACACATATTCACTTGGATGGTTTCATGTTTGTACTGTTTTAGCATCTAACTCCTAGCTTACAAAGCATCCACTATGTCTATCTTCAAACTGTGCAAGAAATACCCAATAGTTGTTATCAATGGCAGCATTTATGTTGTGCAGGGCGGCAGAAAACCAGTGGAATTCAGATTGATCCTAACCTGACCACAGTAGATATTCTGGAATCACATCGCTCTAACAGGAACAGATCACAGCTTCCAGATTTTCAAGACAGTTTGCTAGGTCTGCTTAATATCAACCGCCTACATTAGATCAATTACTGGGATGCATGGTGTATATTTATGTAAGGAATTAAGGCCTAAATACTAAACAATAAATGCAAATAAAAAAAGATATAGCTTCTCAGCACTCAGTGTGCTCACCCATTCTATTAAATAATGCCTGAAAATATCTGGATCCTTGGGAGCATTTCTTTTGTTCTGAGTTTTGCGTTGCTCACAGGCTTTTAAAGGAAAAGTCCGGCCATATTCAGAATTCAAACTTCCAAAACTATATTAAATGAAATTATTATATACTGTTCAATAAAAGATAATTGTTTAATTAAGAGTAATTTTCATTTGAATGTGCTTTTTGCATTTGAATGTGCGTATCTCATAGAACACTACTGCCACCTACTGGTTTGTGACGTCACGGTGCGGTATCGGCTGTTGATCAAGTCCCAGTGCTGCATCTCGTGTTTGTCCCAACGTGCTATTATCCAAGTCATCTAGAAAACACTCTACTTCGAAGTTCAATGGTAAATCCTCCCTCTTCAAGTTGGTAATCCAATGATGAACCCGTCCATGGAGGATCAGGAATCAGAAAGGTGAAATAACACTTTTTCTTTTTACTTTTACCCAATGTTTACAACATCCAACTGCCATGCACGTGGGCATTGTCAGTTTCACTATAGCTCTGGTGAATTTCAATGGTGAAGTCCTCTGGAAATCTTCAATAATTGTTGTTGATTGCAGATGTGTCTAGTAGTTCCCATTGATTTAGCTTGTAAAGCGGGGAGAATGGAGCTAGGCTTACCGCACCGTGACGTCACTGCTGGAAGATGGCAGGAGGGAGGTTTAACTATATTTGAGCAAAAATTGCCGCTCCCAGTTCGTGATCGCGATGAAAATTATTGTTTTTATTTTTATACTGATTAAGGCTAAATTCATTAAATCACCACAAACATATTAGTTTTAGGTATAGATAACAATCCATTTATTATTCCTTCCGAACCGCTCCTTGAGGCTCCTCCGGGCTTCACACTGCAGTGGACCGGACATGGTGTAAATCAGGAGGGAGAAGTACGGAGCAAAGCTGCCACATGTGTCAATTTGGGTTAAGGGGCTCTGGACTGCTCCCTGGTAAAGCTCTTAGGAAGTTGTTGGAAGTTGGTTGTCCTCAGAAAACAGGATAGGATGTCGGATTTCACACATAATCTTCCAAGCAGATCCGATCACTTCTACGACACCGTAGGGCTGATAACCAGAGCAGGAAGATCATTAAAAAGTCCAGGTAGGTTTATTTTAAGGCACATTTCTAAACACTAGCAAAATATTCATCATTAGACAAGCTTTCACTGCACCCTGCTTTTTTTCCTCGGAGGTATAATATTTGAGCAGTTCCATGCTGTGTCAACATGGCAGAGCGAGCGGACGGTGTGCAGTCGCAGCTGTTTGCTCTGCTGCAGGCTCTGGTCACATCGCTGAGGACAGCCACTCAGCCTGTTGGGACGCTGCTCACATATGTTTCCTCCAAAACAGGGATGTAAGCAACCTGTTTATTTGCAGACAGAGCAGCAAATGTTTGCTCCTGAAGCACTTTGCTGCGCACAGCCGAACACAAGGGGATGTAGATGTTTTTCAAATTACATGACGGCACTTGGGAAATGTTTGCTATTGATACAAGGAGAATTTAGAAGAAAAAAAAATGAAGTAAAACAAAAGTTTCTGCTGAGGAATTATTGATTGTTTTCACAGAGAGAGAATGTGGAGAATAATCAGGGCTTTGTTTTCATATTCATCAAGTTTCATGACTTTTTCTCTAACTGATTGTTTCTCTTTCTGGCAACATGTCGTGTTTTGTTTAGTTGAACCAGATTGGAACCAGGTCAACATCACCAAAGCTTTTACCTGCTACTTCTGACTATAATCAGTTCAGCTTTTACTAATCACTCTTCATTGAATCTTTTATATTGAATTTGATTCTGAATGTCAGCTTTTCCTATTTGACCTGTTTGTTTTTTTAAGCCATAGCCTCTCAGAAACATCTGTTGATGTTAATACAGTAGCAGCCATTTTAAAACGGCCCTTCCCAATCGAACACCAGCTTAATGGCAGCCAACTTCCAGCCACTGGAGTGAACCCCTCTTGCATATTTTTTTACTCTGAATCCACACTTTCACTGAATTACAGGGTCTGACCAGGACATGACGCTTCTCTTTAGATTTTAATGTCCACAAATCTTGACAGAAAGAATATTCTAGTACAAAGATTGATGTTGCTGATGAAGATTCTCAGTCATCCAGGTCATATTCATTCTGTAAAAAAAAAAAAGTCTTTATATAGACGAGGCCTTGTATTGCTTGGAAACAAGCAAATGGTAACTGATGAATGGGTCGTTTGGTTCCATCGTTAGCCTGTAATATCTCTCTTAGAGAGAAAAAACAACTTTAAACAGAGGTGGTGGACTCAGATTCCAGCTTCCAAAATCAGAATCAGAATCAGAAATACTTTAATAATCCCAGAGGGAAATTACTTTTGTAACACGCTCTAGTTACAGTTTTACATGATATATACACACATCCAACTATACAATATAATAAGATAAAAAATAAGAATAAATAAGAATAAACAAAAACAGACAATTCAATCATAGACATGATCCCTTCCAGATATCACCAAACCCCCCACCCCATCACAGAGGAACGAAGCACCTACCCACTCCTGCCGGTGAACAATACCTCCTTAACCTACTCTTAACAATCATAGACAGGTTTCAGGTATTACAGGAGACAATCCCCCCCTCTTTAACGACCGACCCCCAGAATCATAAACAGGTTTCAGATATTACAGGCTAACGATGGAACCAAACGACCCATTCATCGGTTACCATTTGCATGTTTCCAAGCGATACAAGGCCTTGTCTATACAAAGACTCAAACTCACTGCGGATCCAGACATTTGAATTGAGAAAGCTTCCTGGAGAGGTAGCGAAACGTCTTCAAATCTTGGAAACCAAGTCCAGTGGATTTTTTTTTTATTTTATTTTTTTTACGGAAAGATTGATGTTTAAAAAGGAACTGTGGGGGACCAGCCAAGGACCAGCAGAGGACCCATCAAGG
>NW_015151420.1:164197-167412 GCF_000732505.1 Cyprinodon variegatus
CAGCTTTTCCTATTTGACCTGTTTGTTTTTTTAAGCCATAGCCTCTCAGAAACATCTGTTGATGTTAATGCAGTAGCAGCCATTTTAAAACGGCCTTTCGCAGTCAAACACCAGCTGAATGGCAGCCAACTTCCAGCCTCTGGAGTGAACCCCTCTTGCATATTTTTTTACTCTGAATCCACATTTTCGCTGAATTACAGGGTCTGACCAGGAGATGACGCTTCTCTTTAGATTTTAATGTCCACAAATCATGACAGAAAGTATATTTTAGTACAAAGATTGATGTTGCTGATAAAGATTGTCAGTCATCCAGGTCATATTCATTCCGTAAAAAAAAAAAAAAAAAAATATCCACCGGACTTGGTTTCCAAGATTTGAAGGCGTTTCTCCACCTCTCCAGGAGGCTTTCTCAATTCAAATGTCTGGATCCGCAGTGAGTTTGAGTCTTATATAGACAAAGCCTTGTATCGCTTGGAAACATGCAATGGTAACCGATGAATGGGTCGTTTGGTTCCATCGTTAGCCTGTAATATCTCTTTTAGAGAGAAAAAACAACTTTAAACAGAGGTGGTGGACTCAGATTCCAGCTTCCAAAAACATACAATTCTATCATAGAGATGATCCCTTCCAGATATCACCAAACCCCCCACCCCATCAAAGAGGAACGAGGGACCTACCCACTACAGCCGGTGAACAATACCTCCTTAATGACCGACTCTTAACAATCATAGACAGGTTTCAGGTATTATAGGAGACAATCCCCCCTTAATGGCAATCCCCCCTTTAACGACCGACCCCTAGAATCATAGACAGGTTCAGATATTACAGGCTAACGATGGAATCAAACGACCCATTCATCGGTTACCATTGCATGTTTCCAAGCAATACAAGGCGTTGTCTATATAAGACTCAAACTCACTGCAGATCCAGACATTTGAATTGAGAAAGCTTCCTGGAGAGGTGGAGAAACGTCTTCAAATCTTGAAAACCAAGTCCAGTGGATATTTTTTAAATTTCTTTTCTTTTATTTTTTTTACGGAAAGATTGATGTTTAAAAAGGAACTGTGGGGGACCAGCCAAGGACCAGCAGAGGACCCATCAAGGACAGTTGGGACATTTATTTCAGCTCTGCAGGAGTTGAGCCTAGTCTCTGCATTGCTTCGGCTGCTTTAATACGGCAAATAAATTTAAAAATGTGTGAATTCGGGCATTTGTTCTCAGTCGTGCCTTTTGCTAGCATGACATCATACACGCGCAGCTTCGTTTTTAAAAGATATAAATATTAAAAAAATAACTGCGGATGTCTGGGGGACAGTGATTCGCCTACATGGTCTGAATGCTGGCGTACCATAAAGAATAAATTATGAACAGTTTAGTTTGTGCCTTCAACTCGTTGCCCATAGGAAGACATTACTTGGATATAACCTAACGGAATATCTACAGAATGGCTCCAAATGACACAAAACTTATATGGGTGATTAGAACATGATGGAATAATGTAAAATCAAGGGCTTTTTCACAGAATGATTTTTAAGAGTCCTTTCAAAAATTCCTTCATCTAGATTATGATGTCAATCCTCACCCAAATATAATAGATTGTTCCTTGGAATGAGGTGTGCCTTTGTTTAAAAGTCTATTTCCTTTTCATCTTATACTTGCCCTTTTTAGAACTCATTGAGTTTCCAGTTCATCTTTTAATTTGAAGTTATTGGTACTGGTAGATGACATTAGCAATGTTTAAACCAACATTAAGAGAGCATTACATTCTATTTACTTATTTCTACAGAAACCCTGAGGAAGACGTTACCCTGAGTAAAAACTGCACATCGCTCCATGAACCAACCCTGCTCAGTAGCAGGATTGTTTAAAGTAGCTCTGAGCTTCGCCGATTTTTAGCTGACGTCTGAACGGGGAATTAGTGGAAACGATGCACAAATACTCTGAAAGCAAGAGCGGGATTAGAGTGGGATTAAATGCGTAATCTCTCCTTAAAGTTGCTTTAATAAAGACATCAAACAAACTCCGAGTTGATCAGATGCTGAGTTTAGTCACCTGCTTGATTAGTATTTCAGCTCTTTCAGAAATGATCCAGTAGATTTGTCAAATGTCCTCAACACCAAGCTGGTGATATCCAGAAAACTTAGTTGGTCTAATTAAGACATGTAGTGTCCTTTTCCAGTAAAGGTTTAACCCAGAAAGGTGGGGTCTGTGAGGCTACGGTACCGACACAGAAACATAACAGATCAAGTAGAACACACACACCTGAAGACAAAAGGAAATACGAAGCTCTGCTTTAAGTCATTTTGTCTCCAGTGATCCAGATGATTTCATCTCGTCAATCCACACAAAGTAAGTGAAGCACAAACTGGGCTTTTTTCTACTCATCTGAGGTCGAGCTGATAGCAGCTTCCAGTAAATTTGATTCACAGCAGCCCTTGTTTCAAGATGCACTTCAATGAACTGTCACGGGTTGGCTTCAAAACTCCATTTAGAAAGTTCAGACCGCTTTAGGTTTTCTCTCTTCTCTGTCATTGACCTTCAAGGATACTTTGATAGACCACAGAGGCTCGTGAGGGAAAAACATTTCGACTGAATTGTGAACGAAACGAGATAAGATCAGCCTTGTTGCACCCAGAAGGAAAATTGTCTTTTGCTCTACGAGCCCATTTCTCCCACAGGGACAGAACAACTTATCATATGTCATCTCCCATCAAGGGAACTTTAAGGTCTGAGTCTGTGAGTTCAGAGAAAAACAAGAAGCTTTGCTCCAGTCACACAGAAAAACAGATGCATGGCTGCAGTCTGCTGGGAAACTATTCATAGATCCATCTCTTCTCAAAGGTTTATTTCATCATTGGATAAAACATTTGATCCACATTCTATTCAGTTCGGTTTATTAATTCAGCATCAATTCAACACGTTTTATGACACTTTAAAAGAAAAGACGAATTATCCAGTTTATGACACACTGCTTGTTGAGGTTTTCTAAACAGGAAAGCAACTGGTTTCATCCTGTCTGACGGCAGAATTAGTTCCTGGATGAACAGCTAGAGACAGGGGCAGATTTAGAAGATTTGGGGCCCTGGGCAAAAACAGGCAGGGGGCCCTCTGAATTGAGAAGACAACGCTAAATATAGCAACAAAAGCAATAAGTTGGCAACGCTGCTCTTCACACCGTTTGTTTTCAAATGGTTTCTCCTGTCTGTTTGGACCTT